>NC_133666.1:193146579-193448757 GCF_037893015.1 Macrotis lagotis
AAGATAAAGCACCATTAAAATTTAAACTTTTAAAAATATTAAGTTACTATCTCTCATTCCTTCTCAACACCTCAGTATCAAATTCCTTCACATTCCTTCCTAAGGTGACTGGTTGAAACTTTTAGCAAAACATTCTAAAAGAGGAACTTTCCTACAAGGTGAAAATTCTTTTAAAAATTCAAGTAATGCTTTTCATACTACATGAGGGTTAGATAAGCACATGGAAGACTACAAAAAGAATTAGATTTTTTGATTTTGTTTTGTTTTCCCTACAAAATTAATTTCTTTTCTTTTTTGTAAGAAGAAGAAAAATCAACTAACTGGCTCTAAGAAGCAAACAACTTACAGATTTAGGGTAGAATTGGTTAGATTGAGTTAAATTTTAATAGAAAAAGGATGTTCTCTATAACCCTTAGCTCATAATTCTTGTGGTATTGCCTTGGAAATACACAGTTCAGAAAATAATGGAATGGCACTTTAACCAAGAGATTCCAATGTCCATGATGTTTATGTGGAGTTATAGCAGGACACCAGGAGTGGATACAGTTAATATGGGCCGTCCAAGTCTCTTTGCTGATGATTCATAGTGAAGACTAAAAAGTTTCCTAATACAGGTCAGGCATAAGTGAAACATATAGTCAAAACAGGAAGGCAGAAAAAATAATCTGTAAGGCTGGTGAGACACAAAACCCAATCCACAGCATCTTCTTTCACACCTGTGTCCAAAGAACTAGGGAAAATCAATCACCATTAACAGTTCAACTCTTTACTTATTTCCCCTCCCTCTCAAAGTAAGAGGTTGTAGAAGGGACCAAGAAAACTATTCTCTTCCCTATCCCTGACAACCCAAGTCAGTGTTTCAAATGAACTGCTTCTCTGATCCTATCTTGTCATTTACTTGCTTATAAATTGATTTCTATTGATATAAAACATGCTAGTGATTACTAGCCCTGACTGGAATAGTGAATAATGGGATTAGGGAATATGGAAAGGTATAATTAATACCCTAACTTTAAGAACCAGATGAAATCTTTGGTTATTGGTAGTTTACCTATCTTTCTGGAGAAACTGTTGAGAGATATGGCTTGAGAGAGGCTGTAGAAAGCAAAGCAAAAGAGGATGAGCTGTCATAACATCTCTTGAAGATAATGAATTGAATTCTTGAGAAGAGACTTTAATTAATATCCTAACTGAAGTAAAATGGGTTTGTGTTTTTGGAAGTGATCAGAAGTCATTTGCTATAACAGTGATGGTATGGAATGGTTCTGGCTATGATCTTTTTTTTTTAGTCTTTTAACATTTTATTTGTTTTCCAATTATATACAATAGTAATATGTACCCATCATTTTTTGTAAGGCTCTGAATTCTACAATTCCCCCTCTTTCCCCCCAACAGAAGGTTGTCTGACAGTCTCTACATTGTTTCCATGCCGTACATTGATGCAAATGGAATTTTATAAGAGTAAACATAAGAATAAACATAAAGCCCCTCCCCCCCAAGAAGCCTCAAGAACAGAGAGAGAGAGAGAGAAAAAAAACTGTAAGTCAGTTTGTGTTCAGATTTCAATGGCTCTTTCTCTGGGGTAAGTTGCTTTCTTTAGCATAAGTCCACCAGAGAAGTTTCTTCAATATTTTTCCCTCAGTTGCTATTACTAGCTGTGCCTCCACTCTATTTCTCCCCACTCTCATTTATTCTATTCTCTCTCTCTCTCCTTTCATCCTGGCCCTGTCCAAAAGTGTGTTGCATCTGACTACCCTCTCCCTCCATCTTCCCTCTCTTCTATCACCTATGTCCTCCTTTCCATCTCCATTCCCCCTTATGCCATCCCTTTCCTCCCATCCTTCTCCAGGGCAAGACAGATTCCCTCACCCTATTAAGTGTGTATGTCATTTCCTCCCTGAGCCATTTATGATGAGAATGAAGGCTCACTCATTCCCCCTTGCCTCCCCCGCCCTCCATTGAAAAAGCTATTTCTTGACTCTTATGTGAAATCTCTCAGCTTCTTCTTCATCTCCTTTTCCTTCCTCCCAGTACTTCCCCCATCACCCACTGACTCCATCCCTTTATCACATCATACCACTATATTCCACTCCTTCCTATGTCCTGTCTATATATGTTCCTTCTAACAGCTCTTACAAATGAGAGATTTCATATGAGTTATCAATATCTTCTTCCCGTGCAGAAATACAAACAGTTCAACATCATCAAGTTTGTCATAGTTAGTCCCTCTCTTCCACTCCCTCTGTGGTTCACCACAGTCCTGTATTTGGAGATCAAACTTTCATCTGAATAGGAAACTGGTCATCTGAATAAGAAAGTTTGAAAGTCCCCTGTTTCATTGAAAGTCCATCTTTTCCCCTGAAAGAGGATGTTCATTTTTGCTGTGTAGTTGATTCTTGGTTGTAAACCAAGATCTTTTGCCTTCAGGAATATCATATTCTAATCCCTATGAGTGCTTAATGCAGATGCTGCTAGATCCTGTGTAATCCTGACTATGGAGCCTTGGTAGTTGAATTGCTTGTTTCTGGCAGCTTTTAGAATTTTCTCTTTGATTTGGGAGTTTTAGAATTTGCCTATAACATTCCTAGAAGTTTTTCTTTTGGGATCTCTTTCAGGGAGTGACTGGTGAATTCTCTTGATTTCTATTTTACCCTTAGCTTCTAGGATCTCAGGGCAATTTTGCTGTATTATTTCTTGAAAAATGAAGTCTAGGCTCTTCTCCTGGTTGTGGCTTTCAGATAGCTCAATAATTTTTAAATTATTTGTTCTGGATCTGTTTTTGAGGTTGGTTGTTTTTCCAATAAGATATTTCACATTTTCTTCTAATTTTTGGCTTTTTTGGCAGAGTTTTATTTCTTCCTTCTTTCTTGCAAAGTCATCAGCTTCCTTTAGTTCCAATTTGCATTTGAAGGAGTTAATTTCTTCAGAGAGCTTTTTTATCTCTTTTTCCCATTGGCCAATTTTGCTTTTTAAGGCATTCTTCTCATTTGCCTTTTGTTTTGCTTTTTCCTTTAGGTCTAAACTGGTTTTTAACATATTGTTTTCTTCAGTATTTTTTTTTTGTATTTCTTTCACCAAGCTTTTGATTTGGTTTTCATGATTTTTCTGCATTGCTCTTATTTCTCCTCCCAATTTTTCCTCCATCTCCCTTAATTGCTTTTTAAAAAATTTTTTATTAAAGATATTATTTGAGTTTTACAATTTTCCCCCAATCTTGCTTCCCTCCCCCCACCCCCACCCCACAGATAGCACTCCCTCAGTCTTTACTTTGTTTCCATGTTGTACCTTGATCCAAACTGGGTGTGATGAGAGAGAAATCATATCCTTAAAGGGAATAGAATTCTCAGAGGTAACCAGATCAAACAATAAGACATCTGGGTTTTTTTTTTCCTGTATTAAAGGGAATAGTCCTTGTACTTTGTTCAAACTCCACAGCTCCTTATCTGGATACAGATGGTACTCTCCTTTGCAGACAGCCAAAAATTGTTCCCAATTGTTGCGTTGATGGAATGAGCAAGTCCTTCAAGGTTGAACATCACTCCCATGTTGCTGTTAGGGTGTACAGTGTTATTCTGGTTCTGCTCATTTCACTCAGCATCAGTTCATGCAATTCCCTCCAGGTTTCCCTGAAATCTCATCCCTCCTGGTTTCTAACAGAACAATAATGTTCCATGACATACATATACCACAGTTTGCTAAACCATTCCCCAATTGAAGGACATTTACTGGATTTCCAATTCTTTGCCACCACAAACAGGGCTGCTATAAATATTTTTGTACAAGTAATGTTTTTACCCTTTTTTCTCATCTCTTCAGGGTATAGACCCAGTAGTGGTATTGCTGGGTCAAAGGATATGCAGATTTTTGTTGACCTTTGGGCATAGTTCCAAATAGCTCTCCAGAAGGGTTGGATGAGTTCACAGCTCCACCAACAGTGTAATAGTGTCCCAGATTTCCCATATCCCTTCCAACAATGATCATTATCCTTCCTGGTTATACTGGCCAATCTGAGAGGTGTGAGGTGATACCTCAGTGAAGCTTTAATTTGCATTTCTCTAATAATTAATGATTTAGAGCATTTTTTCATATGGCTATGGATTGCTTTGATCTCCTCATCTGTAAATTGCCTTTGCATATCCTTTGACCATTTGTCAACTGGGGAATGGCTTTTTGTTTTAAAAATATGACTCAGTTCTCTGTATATTTTAGAAATGAGTCCTTTGTCAGAATCATTAGTTGTAAAGATTGTTTCCCAATTTACTACATTTCTTTTGATCTTGATTACATTGGTTTTATCTGTGAAAAAGCTTTTTAATTTAATGTAATCAAAATCATCTAATTGGTTTATGATGATGTTCTCCAACTCTTCCTTAGTCATAAACTGTTCCCCTTTCCAAAGATCTGACAGGTAGACTAGTCCTTGATCTTTTAATTTACTTATAGTATTGTTTTTTATGGCTATGTCCTGTAACCATATGGATCTTATCTGGGTAAAGGGTGTGAGGTGTTGGTCTAATCTAAGTTTCTTCCATACTGACTTCCAATTATCCCAGCAGTTTTTATCAAAGAGGGATTTTTTATCCCAGTGGCCGGACTCTTTGGGTTTATCAAACAGCAGATTACTATAATCATCTTCTGCTTTTACACCTAGTCTATTCCACTGGTCCACCACTCTATTTCTTAGCCAATACCAAAGAGTTTTGATGACTGATGCTTTATAATATAATTTTAGATCAGGTAGTGCTAAGCCACCTTCGTTTTCATTTTTTTTTCATTAAGCTCCTGGCAATTATTGACTTTTTATTTCTCCATATGAATTTACTTACAATTTTTTCTAACTCATTAAAGTAATTTTTTGGAATTTTGATTGGTAGGGCACTAAACAGATAGTTTAGTTTTGGTAGAATTGTCATTTTTATTATATTAGCTCTCCCTATCCATGAGCTGTTGATATTTGCCCAGTTATTTAAATCTGATTTAATTTGTGTGAGAAGCGTTTTATAATTGTTTTCAAAAAAGATTCTGAGTCTGTCTGGGCAAATAGACTCCCAAGTATTTTACACTGTCTGAGGTTACTTTGAATGGGATTTCACTTTCTAGCTCTTCCTGCTGTTTCTTGCTAGACATATATAGGAAAGTTGAGGATTTATGGGGGTTTATTTTATAACCTGCAACTTTGCTAAAATTGCTAATTGTTTCCAGTAGTTTTTTAGATGATTTCTTGGGATTCTCTAGGTAGACCATCATGTCATCTGCGAATAGTGAGAGTTTTGTCTCTTCCTTCCCAATTCTAATTCCTTCAATTTCTTTTTATTCTCTAATTGCTGATGCTAACATTTCTAATACAATATTGAATAGTAGTGGTGATAATGGGCACCCTTGTTTAACCCATGATCTTATTGGGAATGCCTGTAACCTCTCCCCATTGAATATAATGCTTGTTGATGGTTTCAGATAGATACTGCTAATTATTTTAAGGAACAGTCCATTTATTCCTACACTCTCTAGTGTTTTTTATAGGAATGGATGCTGTATTTTGTCAAAAGCTTTTTCAGCATCTATTGATATGATCATATGATTTCTGATAGGTTTATTGTTGATATAATTGAGTATACTAACAGTTTTCCTAATATTGAATCAACCCTGCATTCCTGGAATAAATCCTACTTGATCATAATGTATTATCCTAGTGATGATTTATTGTAATCATTTTGCTAAGATTTTATTTAGGATTTTTGCATCTATATTCATCAGGGAAATAGGTCTATAATTTTCTTTCTCTGTTTTAACTCTTCCTGGTTTAGGTAACAGTACCATATTGGTTTCATGGAAAGAGTTAGGCAGAGTTCCATCTTTCCCTATTTTTCCAAAGAGTTTATATAGGATTGGAACCAATTGTTCCTTAAATGTTTGGTAGAATACACTTGCGAATCCATCAGGCCCTGGAGATTTTTTTTTTAGGGAGTTCAATAATGGCTTGTTGAATTTCTTTTTCTGAGATAGGGTTGTTCAGGTATTTAATCTCTTCTTCATTTAACCTGGGTAATTTATATTTTTGTAAGTATTCATCCATTTCACTTAGATTATTAAATTTATTGGCATAAAGTTGGGCAAAATAATTTCAAATTATTACTTTAATTTCCTCCTCATTGGTGGTGAGTTCACCTTTTTCATTTATAATACTAGCAATTTGGTTTTCTTCTTTTTTTTAAATCAGATTGATGAGAGGTTTATCAATTTTATTGGTTTTTTCATAATACCAACTTTTGGTTTTATTTATTAATTCAATAGCTTTTTTGCTTTCAATTTTATTAATTTCTCCTTTAATTTTTAAAATTTCTAATTTGTTATTTGATTGGGGATTTTTGATTTGTTCTTTCTCTAATTTTTTTAGTTGCATGTTTAGTTCATTGATTTCCTCTCTCTCCAATTTATTCATATAAGCATTTAGAGCTATAACATATCCCCTGAGAGTTGCTTTGAATGAATCCCATAGGTTTTGGTATGTTGTTTCATTATTATCATTATCTAGGATAAAATGGCTAATTCTTTCTATAATTTGTTTTTTGGTCCACTCATTTTTTAAGATGAGGTTATTCAGTTTCCAATTTGCTCTGGGTCTATATCTCCTTGGCCCAGTATTGCATATGACTTTTATTGCATTGTGATCTGAGAAAGATGTATTCACTATTTCTGCCTTTCTGCAGTTGATCATTAGGTTTTTATGTCCTAGTACATGGTCAATTTTTGTATAAGTTCCATGTATTGCAGAGAAAAAGGTATATTCCTTTCTATCCCCATTCAGTTTCCTACATAAGTTTACCATATCTAATTTTTCTAACAATCTATTTACCTCCCTAATTTCTTTCTTGTTTGTTTCATGATTTGATTTATCTAGACCCGATAGTGGGAGGTTGAGGTCGCCTACTAGTAGAGTTTTGCTGTCTATGTCTTCCTGTAATTCTTTCAGCTTCTCCTCTAAGAATTTGGGTGCTGTCCTACTAGGTGCATATATATTCAATATTGAAATGACTTTATTGTCTATGGTACCTTTTAGGAGGATAAAGTTTCCTTCCTTATCTCTTTTAACGCTATCTATTTTTGCTGCTGCTTTGTCTGAGATAAGGATTGCTATGCCTGCTTTTTTTACTTCAGCTGAAGCAAAACATATTTTGCTCCAACCTTTTACCTTTACTCTATATGTATCTCTCTGCTTCAAATGAGTTTCTTGTAAGCAGCATATTGTAGGATTCTGTTTTTTAATCCACTCTGCTATTTGCTTACGTTTTAAGGGAGAGTTCATCCCATTCACATTCAAGGTTATGATTACTAATTCTTTATTGCCCTCTGTGCTATCTTCCCTCTGTTTGTATTTTTCCCCCTTCCCCCCCTTTTATCCATATTCCCCAATATTTTGTTTTTGAATACCACCCCCTTCAGTGTGTTTGCCCTCCTATATCACACTCTCCCCTTTCTTTCCCCTTTCCCTGTTCCCTTCCCTTCCTTTTGTTATTTTCCCTTATTTCCTCCACTCCCCTTCCCTTTCTCTGTCCCCCCTCCCCTTTTCCCCTTTTAGTACTTGAAAGGTTAGATGTTTTATAAGTTAACTGAGTATGAATAGGTTGACTTTAAGCCAAGTCTGATGAGATGAAGATTCAGGTGTTTCTCCTCTACCCCCTTCTTCCCCCTCTATTACCATAGGTTTTTTGTACCTCTTAGTGTAATGAGATTTGTCCCATTCAGTCCCCTCCCTCTTCCTGTCTCTTTCCTGTCCCCCTTTTTAGGGAGGTAGTGTATTTTTTTTATATCATTCTATCTAGGTAATAGAAAATTCTGAGTGTCTGTCCCTTCTAGTTCAGTATATTCTGTTGAATAGAGTCAAAATTTGTGAGAGTTATTAGAGTCTTTCTCCCCAGTGGAGTTAAAGCCAGTTACATCCCATTAGATATCAGTCTCATGGATACATGGATGTCCATCATTTCTGGGTAGGTATATTCTTTCTGTTAGAGTTACATTTCTCAGGATTTATGAGAGTCTCTCCCCCCCCCCATTCTGGGATATAGCCAGTTTCAATTTACTGGATTGCATTTTTTTCCTTTTACCGCCCCCCTTTTTTTTACCTTTTCATGTGTCTCTTGAACCTCCTGTTTGATAAATTTTCTGCTTAGCTCTGGTCTTTTCATCAGAAATTTTTGGAATTCTTCCATTTCATTAAATGTCCATCTTTTTCCCTGGAAGAGAAGGCTCAGCTTTGCAGGAAAGTAGATTCTTGGCTGCATTCCAAGCTCTCATGCTCTTCGAAATATCTCGTTCCAGGCCCTTCGATCCCTTAAATTTGATGCAGCCAGATCCTGCATGATCCTTACTGTGGCTCCTTGATATTTAAATTTTTTCTTTCTGGCTGCTTGCAGGATTTTCTCTTTTATCTGATAGTTCTGGAGTTTGGCCACAACATTCCTTGGTGTTTTCATTTTAGGATCTTTTTCTGGTGGGGATCAATGTACTCTTTCAATAACTACTTTGCCCTCAGATTCCATGATGTCAGGGCAGTTTTCCATTACTAGATCCTGTAATATTAAGTCCAGGCTTTTTTTCTCTTCAATGTTTTCAGGAAGTCCTTTAATTTTCAGGTTGCCCCTTCTCGATCTATTCTCAAGGTCAGTGGTTTTGTTGATGAAGTATTTCACATTTGCTCCTATTTATTCTAGTTTTTGATTTTGTTTAACTGACTCTTGCTGTCTCATGGAGTCATTAGTTTCTGTATACTCCATTATTTTTTGGGGGGAGGAGTTTTCTTCATTAACCTTTTCCAATTGGTCAATTCTACTTTTGAAAGAGCTTTCCATTTGACCAATTGAGGTTTTGAGAGAATTAATTTCTTTTTGCATTTGCTCATTTGAGGATCTGAGAGAACTATTCTCATTTTGTAATTGTCCATTTCTACTTTCTAAGGTTTTGTTTTCTTGTTGCAAGGTATTAATTGTCTCCCCAAAATTTTCCAGTTGATTTTTAAACTCCTTCCTTATTTCTTCAAGGAAGTCTTTCTGTGATGGAGACCAGATTGTATTCTCCTCAGATGTTCCAGGTCTCTCTGGGTTGGGGTCTTTCCCTTTCAGGAATTTTTCTATGGATCCACCTTTCCACTGCCCCTTCTTCATTATGCTAAGACCTTGAGTTGGGTGGGGCTGGTTCTCCTGGGCTTGGGATCTCTAAAGGCTTTACTGAGTGCAGTTTCTCTGGCTGGCCAGTAGGAGGTGCTGGTTGCTTTCTCTGGAGTGTCTGTGACCTTGGTTGAGAGGCCTTCTCCCTCTGCTTGAAGGGAGGGGTTGGAGCTATTGAATTCTTTTGCCTTCAGTCAATGGTGGGCTTTACCTTGGCCTGAGGTCATTCCTCAGCTGGGCTGGTTCTTTTGCTCACACACCTGGGCCTGAGGCAGAAGTAATTTGCATTTGTTTGAGAAGAGGCCTCAGTGCAATGGAGGCATGGACTCAGAGTTTCTCAGACCTGAGGAGCCCAGGGATGGCGTCCACAGCTCTCCTGCACCAGACCTCTCCCCGCAGCCCCTTCCCCAAGCTCCAGGGGACAGCACCAATACCAGCGCCTCTGCTTCCCCATGGACCCAAGCCCCCTTCATCCAGCCGCACCGCTGATTCAGCAGGTCCGGCTCTCAGGCCTTCAGACTCCTGGTTCCAATTCAGCTGTTGATCTGGCTGATCCCGGCCTGATCTTCCCTCTGAGCCCAGACTCACAGGCCTGAATTCGGCCAAAGCTGCTGCAGGAGACAAATCCTGAGGTAGATTTTCCTCTCCTGGCTTTTCTTTCTGGGTTTCCTGGTTCGGATTTCTTTTAAGAGGTTTGTTTCATGTGATAGATGGGGAAGAGATAAGGAGACTTAAGAACTGTGCCTGTCTTCTCTCCGCCATCTTGGACGGAAGTTGCTGTAAATAAACCCTTAATTGCTTTTCAAAGTCTGTTTCGAGCTCATCCATAGTCTGAGCCCATTTTCTATTTCTCTCGGAGGTGTTGGATATAGAAGCTTTGATTTTGTCATCATCTGAGTATGTGTTTTGATCTTCCATGGGACTGAAGTAATTCTCTATGGTCAGCTTCTTCTTTTTCTGTTTACTCATTTCCTCAGCCGAAGACTAATTTACAACACTACACCCTCCAGAGAGAGATCCTGAGTGTAGGCAAACAGGAGAGTCCTACCCCAGGGAGAGCAGAGAAATCTCTGCAGACTTCTCTTATCGTCTCTGGGGGTGCAGGCTGCTTTCTCCCAATTCTCTTTGCAGATTCTGCGGCCAGTGCTTCCTCACTCCACACTCACCAGAGTTCTCTCCCGCCCCTTCAAGCTGTTCCCAGTGATCTCTGGGCTGCACTGGACTGCACTGGGCTGTGCTGGGCTGCACCACTCTTTTTTCCCAACCCCTGGTCCTGGTGAAACATACCTTTCCTGTGGAACTTTTAAGTTGTCTTGGACTGGGAAAATGTATCACTCAGTCTTTCTGTGGTCTCTGCCCCTCTAAATTTTGACTAGAGCTATCTTTTGTTCATTTTGGGGGGTTTTGGGGGGTCTGAGTTCTGGGAAAATACTGCCTTCATGCTGCCATCTTGGTTCCACCCCCATGATCTTTTTTATAGCTAAAACATCATAAATAATTATTTTGTATCTTTTTGTTAATATTTCTTTTTTGTTTAGGTTTTTGCAAGGCAATGGGGCTATAAGTGGCTTGCCCAAGGTCATACAGCTAGGTAATTATTAAGTGTCTGAGCTGGATTTGAACACAAGTCCTCTTGCATTCAGGGATGGCCGGTACTCTATGCACTGCATCACCTAGCTGCCCCTTTGTTAAAATTTCTTATATTTTTAATAAACTTTAGAACCCATAACCTTGATGTTTATTTCAGTCTAGGAGATTTAGTTCTCTGCTCTTAGATTGGTTAATCCTTTCTATTGAAGATAGCAATGCTATTTGTTTGCTCTGTTTTGAGTGCTCTAGAGCTCTAGGTTGAGGCAATGATACTCTATGGTAGCATCTTTTCTAGATTGTAGACATAGTCTTTGAAGAGGAAAACATCAACCCTGTGATTCCTGCAGAGTTAATTTAAATAAAATCATATAAACATAGCATCATACAATGTTAGAAGAGAAAATGAAGATAATTTAGTCCAATTTATATATTTAGTCCTCATTTATAATTTATATATATAATGGTAATGCTATGTTATGATGATATTTTTATAGATTTCTATTTAATCCTCATTTTACAGAGAAGTCAACAATGTAAGAGGTGAGACACTTACCTAAGGTCACATGATTAGAAAACAGAAAATCTGTATCTCAGGTTCTTTCTCTCCAGATTCAAAGTTGTTCACACTGTACAAGATTTTGTTTCTCCTCAATCATATCAAAACATTCAATTATAACCTGTAAGAATCAAAGGTTTCTTGGCATATTAAATTACTAATGAACCTTTAAAACCTATGTACACCTGCAAACCCCACAGAGAAATAACTCATTAGAAGGTAAATATGGAAATGCATACTTTGAGAACTTAGTAGTTGGTGACTTGGAAAAACAAAGAAGATAAAAGGAAAAACAAATATTTTTAAGAGGAATGACATTATTTTAGTCAAATTTGGTGCTAAATTGAATATTTTAAACTGAATTTTGAGGGGGAAAGAGAAAAATACATAAAATATAAAACTAGAAGATTTTAAACTGATAATTTATGAATAAGGAAAAATCAAAATCTGGATGCTATGGAAGGTAAAAAGCATGACACAGAAAGAAGATTAACAGTGGAGGAACTACCTACCAGTTTCCAGGAGAAAATAACAGAGAAGGTTGGGAACAATATATAATTTATGACCTCAGATAACTATATACAAATCCTGAGTAATAAAAAACTAAGTAAACTTCATTTTTACCACAAGGATAAATATATGACCTCAAAGATATTACTAAGATTTAGTAGGATGGGGTAATGACTAAAATATGGCAACGTAAGTGTTTCTCTTTTATAGAAAAAAAATCTGGTTGAGGAGGTGTGCAGTTATCACTTTAAGTTAAGAAGATGTACATCTGGTTAAACCCATGACTAGTATTTGAGACAAGATGGAGGCATTGGTGGGGGGGGTGGGATAAAAGGAAAGGGAAATAGAAGTTTTTTTTTTCTTATAGAAAGTTAGCATGGGGAAATCTTGAGCAGTGGGGAGTAAAAAAAAAAAACAGCTGCAGTCAGTAACTGCCGGGTTTTTATTTACAACGCCGGCTTCTTTATGCTAGTCCGTCCTCTTACTCACCAGTCCAACGCGTGATGAGTCTTCGGGGTACCTCCGGCCCCCACTCTTTGATGGGGGAAGAACCAGACAGAGCGCCTGAGGTGGATAATGAGTCTTTATTCTTCTGTGATCACATTCCCCCTCCCCCCCACCTCTCAGCAGACACTTTTATCCCTTCTGTCCTCCCTCCCATGAACTCTTACTCAATGAGGGGCCGAGTTCTGTAACATTCCCTTATAAGGTGATTATGCTTCCCCCGCTAAGCGACCGCCAAGCCTCTTCCCCCCGCCCCCAACATCTCCCCCTTTCTGTTTTACAAGGTTATCACTTGGTGTGACCTTAAGCGGTGCTGAGGTTAGCCTTAAGCGGTGTCATTTCTACTGGCCTCTGATAGCCGGGGGCGAGGAACCCTGTCTTAGGTCATCTCCTTCAACCCAGGACCTTGCCCGTCCTAGGCGCCTGACACCCTCAGGGCCTGTCTTAGGTGGCTGGGTTAGGAGAGGTTGCCCGTCTTGGGGTTTACCTCGTCTTACCCCTAGGTGTCACATGTCATGCATGGCGGCTAGCCAGACTTGGGGATCCTCCCCCGTCTCCATGGCCATGAAGGCTTTCTGAGTAAGAAGCATATAGCCCCTCTGTCGCCTAGCTAGGCGGCAGAAACAGACAACAAGTAGGGTGATTCCCAGAATCAGCGTCCTTGTTCACCCTCAAGGGGGTATCCTCCCGCCATCTGGCAATCCCTCCATGGTATGGGATCCTCGATGTCTTCCCCTGTGGCCACCCATGAAGGGCCCCACCGAGGAATCGTGAAGTCCCGTTGAGTTTGATTCACCAGGGGTCGCCAACCCAGAAGGCCTCGGAGCTGGGTCCCCTTTTTTGTCCCTGCTGGGCTGACAGTCGTCTGCGGGAAAAGGCCGACGCAGGGGTCAGTCGGGGCAGTGCTATAGTTAAAATCGTTCTGCCCTGTGGAGTTGAAGTTCCAGGACCGATTTTCTTCCCCGATGTCGAAACATAGGGAGTTGTTCAGGTCCCAGCAGAAGGAGTTCTGGACCGGTGCTTCAGCGGGGTCCATATATGCAGAAGGGAGCCCCATCGATGTATTGGTCACTAGCAGGCGAGGGTAGATCGGGGAGTTCTGTGCTACCAGAAGGGGAGAGGGAATAACTCGGAGTATTCCCCATGTCGGATTTCCTTCAGCTGGAGCACCTCCAAGGATCCCTACGACGATCAGAAGGCCTGAAAAAGGAAGAAATTCCTCTCACCCCGTAGGGTTGGGCATTAATCAAGGTCTCTTATCTTGTAAACAGGGAGCCATCTTTCTGGCTCTTCTATCTTATCCTCGGGATGAAATGACAGGTGGCCCTGTCTTCTGTTCTTTACCGTTACAGGGCCATGCCAACCTCCCTCTTCATCTCTCCACATGACTTTAGAGCCTGGTAGGGCCTTGGTGGGAGAGGGCAGGAACGTTGGTTCTTTCTTAGCATGTCCTTTTGGGGAGAAAAATCTCTGGGTGGCTGTAGTGCCGTCATCCCTGACTTGTAGGAAATTCATGGTAAATAGTACCTGAGACAGGTCTGAATGGGTCAGTGACCTGCCAACTCCCCCTTTCTGTTTAAAGAGCGTAGTTTTGAGTGTGCGATTTGCTCTTTCTACCAAAGCTTGGCCAGTGGGATTGTAAGGGATCCCGGTGGAATGGGAAATGGAAAATTCTTTGCAAAAGGAAGCAAAGGCTCTTGAGGTGTAGGCGGGCCCATTATCGGTTTTGATAGCCGAGGGGACGCCTAAGACAGCCATCTGGGCATATAGATGTGAGAGAACGTGTTTAACCGCTTCTCCTGGCTGTAGAGAGGCGAAGGTGAAGGAGGAGAAGGTGTCCACCGAGACATGGATGTACTTACGACCCAGGTGAGTAATGTCCATCTGCCAAAGAGCATTGGGGCCGTCCCCACGTGGGTTAGACCCCTCCGCGGGGAGGGCTTGTCTAAAGGGAGCACAAGAAGTGCAGGAGCGCACAATTTGGCGAGCCTCCTTCCAGGGAATGCTGTATAGGCGCCGGAGCGACCTGGATGACAAGTGATACTTACCATGTGCCAGCTGGGCAGGTGTGGACAGGTTTAACAAGAGAGCCCTATCTGCCTCCGCATTGCCCTGGAATATGGGGCCGGTGGAAGAAACGTGAGAGCGCACGTGAAGAACAAACAGGGGGTGGTTTCTATCACGGAGGGAGGATTGTAGCTGTATAAGGAGTGGGCTAATGGAAGAAGTTGAGGAAATGAAGGCATCTTCTAAACGAGGGATTAGCATGGCACAATACATACTGTCAGTAATAAGATTAAAAGGGGTGTCTCTGTAGAGACGGAAAGCCTGAAGTATAGCATATAGTTCATTCTTCTGAGTGGAGTCAAAGGGGGTATCAAAAATCCAGGTGGCGGGTCTAGCAGGGTCATGGACCACAGCACGGCCCAACCTGGTAGCGTCAGTGAAGACATTAGGGCCGGTCACTGGTTCTGGGGACACTAGAGGGCCCGGGCGGGAAAGGTGCAGTTCAGCGAACACTCTAACCACGGGAGGTGGCGTGAGTCTGGTCTGAGAGAGGGTAGTCAGGACAGTGGCCCAAGCGATAGATCTATCAACTAGCGAGTGGGTCACCTCCTCTGGGAGGGTAAAGTTGAGGACAGGCAAGAGGCCAAAGAGACGCTGGCATCGCTCTGAGGCCTGAAGGCAAAATAAGGCCAGGGCCTCGCACCGGTCCCGGATGATGCTCTTAGTGGTCCGGGGGTATAGCCATTCAAGGCATCCATGTCTCTGGAATAAACATCCCCAGCCCAGGGAACTGTCCCCCAGTGTGTGGAAGAGGACAGGCGACTCCGGGTCGTATTGAACCAAGAAGGAAGAGGTTCTGCGGAAAATTTCCGAGAGCGCCTGTCTTGCCTGGGGGGTCCAACTTCTAGGGGATGACAGATGGGAGTCGCCTTTAAGGACATCATATAGAGGTTGCATTAAGGAGGATGGGAGGGGCATAGCGGGACGCAGCCACTGTATGGCGCCAACAAGCCTCTGAAAATCATTAAGAGTAGTGTATCCCTCGACGTTGATAGAAGGAAGTGCCCTACTAATCTTTCCCGGAAAAATCCTATGCCCCAAGTAATCATAGGGGAAATCCATCTGTACCTTTTCCGGGGCTATGTGAAGCCCCTTCTTGCGGAGGACATGGGTGGTGCGTTGCAAGCAAGCCCGAGCCCCCGTCACAGAAGGTGCTGCAATCAAGATATCATCCATGTAATGTATGAGCATGCAATTCGGGAATTCTTTTCTGATAGGATGTAGCAGAGTATCCATGTAAAGCTGGCACAGGGTGAGGCTATTGGCCATTCCCTGCGGTAGGACGGTGAACTGATAACGTTTACTGGGGGCTTGGAAATTGATCGCGGGGAGGGAAAAGGCAAATTTTTCTTTGTCCTCCGGGTGGAGGGGAATGCTATAGAAGCAGTCTTTAACATCAATCACTATAATAGTCCACCCTTGCGGGACTGCAGTGGGCATAGGGAGACCAGGTTGGAGGGTCCCCATGGGTACCATGTTGGCATTTACTGCCCGAAGATCAATCAACATTCTCCAACTCCCCCCTTTCTTTTTTATGACAAAGACGGGGGAGTTATACGGGCTAAGGGACGGTTCCACTTTGTTCTCGCGCAGGAGGGTCATTACTATGTCTGTGAGGGCAATGAGCTTTTCTTTTGTCAGGGGCCACTGCTCAACCCAAATAGGTTTCTTATTAATCCATGTTATTCTGGGGGAAAAGCTCATCTCTAGAGTGGCCCCAATTAATTTCCCCGCAGGCTATCAGGGGTGGCAAGTGTCAGGTTAAGCTGGCTCAAGATATCTCTACCCCATAATGCATAAGGGAGGTCGGGTAGGCACAGTGGGGTGAAGAGTCCAGATTCTTCCAAAGCTGACCACCGTAAGGCGTGTGCTGCTTTCATGGCAGATCTATTGCCCCCCCACCCCCGTCACTGCTTGAGGGCTCTGTAGGAGTGGCCACTCGCGCCTCCACTGTCCCCTATTTATGACAGAGCAATCGGCTCCAGTGTCAATTATCCCTTCGAGCTTCTGATTTTCCACCGTGACGGTTAACAGTGGTCGCCCAGAGCTGACCGGGTGGACCCAGTTCACATGAGCGGGAGGGGCCCGCAAGGGCAGCGCCTTTCCCACCTCTTGGCCCTGTTTTACCAAGGTGGGAAAGGGGTGGGGGTTTGTGACCCTTACGGATGTGGGACTTCCGGGACCAAAAATGACCTGGGTATGGGTGACTAAGTCCACACATCTCTCAGCCCCTGTGATGAGCGCTGGGAAAATATTTAGCTCGATGGGAATCATCGAGGTTTCCCAAGGCCCGATCTCTCTCTGCTGTGTCCCTTCTCTATAGTCAACCCTCACGGGGATAGTCACAGTGATGGGGCCGCTGTCTTCGAGCACGGGGGGGGGGGGGGGGGGGGGGGGGGGGCCGCGGCCGGGCCCCTCCCTTTCCCTTTTCCCGACTTCCCTTTGGATCGGCAGAACCTGGCTATGTGACCTGCCTTTCCACAGGAATAACAGGTCGGAACTGAAGTGGAGGGGGGCCGCTGCCTGCACTGTGCTTTGAGGTGCCCTGGCTTTCCGCACCCAAAACAGGTGGGTCTCACCTGCATACCGCGAAGGGCGGTCAGGAGGCTATCCTCCCGGTTCTCCATGGCAGTCACTAAGGCTTGAATTGAATCCTCGCTGGGCATGTCCAGCAATTTGTCAACAATTTCTTCTAATGAAGCGTCGGGGGGAAGGCTGCTAATGGCTGCGATCCCTTTGGGGCGAAGTCCCTCTTTAATCAATTGTCTCATAAGTAGATCAGATCCCGGGGTGTCTCCCATTATACGAGTCACTGTCTCTTTAACCTCGTTCACAAATGAGAGGGGTGTCTGATCTGCTCTCTGCTTCAGCCCAACCAACTTCTGTGTGGCTCTCCCCCCTTTCATGGCTCCAATCTTATCCCAAGCTGCAACATGTGTTTCTTTAACAGTCTCTAGCTCAAACTGGCCATACCGGGCCTGAACAGCAGGGTCAGTATAGGCTCCAGTTCCACACAGGAGGTCAATGGCTAAATCCAGGGGAGTATAACCCTGGGATTTTGCCAGCTTAGAGGCCTCTCTGCGGGCCTGAGCCTTAAAAAGCTAAATATGAGGAGGCATCCAGGCACGCGGCTGCAATTTCGTCAAAGTCAGCAGGGGTCCAAGGGTGCGTAGCGAAGAGGTTTTGCATCAGTCTTTTTACATAAGGGGAGCTTGGGCCGTATTTAGTCACGGCCTCCTTAAGTTCCTTAAGCATCTTAAAAGGGACAGGGCGGTAGTCTCGGGCTCCGGTAAGGGGGTCCGTAAATACCGGGTAGAGGCCCCAGTCATCCCAGTCCACCTCCTCCCCTTTCTCTATAGCTATGGAGGCACTGGTGGCAAGTAGGCCGGATGGGCGGAGCCCTTGAGGGGATCTCTGAAGGGCGGACAAGGAACACGGGGGGATTTTTTGCCTCTGTTTCCTGGCTGGGCTGCCAAGCCTGGGGCGCGGCAGCTGTCCAATCAGCGCGGACTTCTCCCTCCTCGTCAGCAGCCTCCCGGTCCCACCTACTCACACTCCTCTTCCTGCCACCCCTGAGGACTGTTTGCACCCCTCCCTTCCCGCGCTCGGAAACTTCCGGCCCTGAATCTCTAAGTGTGCCACATTCATCGCCCTCCCCCTTTTCATTCTGTCTCGGTAAGGAGGGGCATGCGGCATTTTCTTCTCCCTGGGGGCCCCTTGTTCCCCCATTGTTTCTTCTAAGTTCCTCCCATGGATACAGGGGAGGGGGTGGCCTTCCCTCTTCCTCTGAGCTCTCTGAATCCGATCCCGCCAACGAGCTACCCACCTGAGTGCTGATTGGTCGTGCCAAAGTCACCTTCTGGGGATGCAGGGCTGCATCCACTATCTTATACACTGTAAAATCCTCAGGGGTCAGTTTTCCCGGGCAGGTGTCATCATAGGAGGCCATCTGCTGCCCTACCACCTTCCATTTACCTGGTTGGATCCCACTATGTTGCACCCAAGGGCAGATGTTCCAGATATTCTCAACAAAAGCACGGCACGTCTTGATAGGTAATTTACAACCATGCTTAGCGCAGAGTTTATAAAGCTGCGCTGCAACGACCCCTTTCTCCTCCGGCTGAAAGGCGGGAATACTATTCCGGCCCCCCATGCTGTCTACTAGCCGAGGCTGCAGTCCTAACAGGTGGCAGAACTGGAAAGTTCCCGTTCGGCAAAAGAGAAGGAGGCAGCAGGGCACAATCAGACAGGCCAGCACGGCAAGGAGCGTGATTAGAGCAGAAGGAGAAAGGGAAGAGAAAGGAAGCATAGTCAACACAATAGGGATATGTCCTTCAGGCAATATCTGAGAGTAAACGCCCTCTCCTTCCTCCTGGTCGGAAACGACCGAGGCTGTCTGGAGAATCCGACCAGCGGATTCAGACGTTCCCTAGCAAAATCAGGTCCCTGTTCCGGGTGCCACTTGCCGGGTTTTTATTTACAACGCCGGCTTCTTTATGCTAGTCCGTCCTCTTACTCACCAGTCCAACGCGTGATGAGTCTTCGGGGTACCTCCGGCCCCCACTCTTTGATGGGGGAAGAACCAGACAGAGCGCCTGAGGTGGATAATGAGTCTTTATTCTTCTGTGATCACATCCCCGCTCCCGCCCAACCTCTCAGCAGACACTTTTATCCCCTCTGTCCTCCCTCCCATGAACTCTTACTCAATGAGGGGCCGAGTTCTGTAACATTCCCTTATAAGGTGATTATGTTTCCCCCGCTAAGCGACCGCCAAGCCTCTTCCCCCCGCCCCCAACAAGTAACCTTGAGGACCATTCTAAACTTTCTTGCTGGGGCTACTACCTGAAGTCATATATTAAGCTGAATATGGAATTTCACTAAGAGTAAATTTAAATTGACCCATTTCTTTGTGCTATTGCAGAAAGAGCTTTAGAATGAGAATGAACATTAGAAGTGGGAAGTCATGTATGAGAGAGGGGAAGCAGAGTGGTATGGGGTGCTTGGCTACTTCTGTCTCTTGTTTCTGGTTCCATGTTAACTGGTTTGGTTACCATTACTTTGGGAGGAATAGCTCAGAGCAAGAATGGTGGCTTTGTCCCTTGGGTTGTCTGTGCCTGTATTATTGTGCAGTGCAGTAATCCAGACCCCATACTCCCCACTGTGGGGGATGATCTTGGTACAGGGGTTAAATTGTAATTGGAATGACTAGTCCTCTGTCCTTGAGAATTTGTAGGATATTGGAGAAGCCTGGTCTTTGGGGACTAGGTGAAAATATTGTTAACATTCATGTTATTATTTTACTTGATTATGACAACTATGGTAACACAAGTATTTGGAAAAGAGAGGATGTTTACTGATGGCTAATTATGCTGATTGTCACTTTGTTGTAACCAAACACAGCTAGATAGTTATGACTGTTAATAGAGTGATAGTCAAGTCTCTAGGATTTAGAAAGAAGAAAATCATTTTCTTCCTTTCTAGGGAAGATTTCTGATTTCTGAAATTCTTTTCTGATTTTTTTTCTGGAAATAAAAGCATATGGCAGTGGGGGATGTGCTTGCCTTGGTGAGACTTAGTCCTTGTCTACCTTGCTGTTGTTTTGTAATCTGGACAAGGGTCAATGACTAGCACTCCTGAGAAATGGACATTTCTAGCCTTGGCAGTTATATTATGCATGAAAAGTGCTTGAATTCAGTATTCCCATCTCAGTTAAATAGAGAAAGATATGATTTTTTTTAAATTCCACAATTATTAAAGGAGATGACAATGGTAAAATCATCTAATACCTGAAAGATTAAAAATGTCTTTCTCTAGACAAGAGATGGGAACCTTATGAGGACCTTTGTTTAGCCAGTGAAAGTCTGAGATGATTGCAAAATATCTATTTATCAATCCCTCAAAATTCTCTTTACCCTCTAGAGAAAGTATTCTGAGTGAAATGGTATATTTAAGATGTTTGTGATGTCTGTGTTGGTTCATGTCTAAATTTTGAGTTTTAACATCTTTTGAATTTTCAAGTAGTAGACAAATAAACAATCGTCTTATATACGATACATATATTATGCATTAAATAACTTTTCTAGAAGGATGCTGTTAACTCTCTTTTAGGGAGGCCTGAGATACAGATCACATCAAAGTTTTACTTTAGAGATTTCTTTTTTGAAACTTGAGTGGGGGCAGAGCTAGAGAGAAAGAGAGAATTTGATCCCTTGTTTTTGATATCAGAGACCCCTAGGATGAACCTGAGTATTTAAGCATCTTAAAATTCACTCCCAGCCCTAAGATTACATGTACAAATACATGTTGTATTTGCTTCTCAGTGATTTTGTTTTATTATCTCTACCCCCTTGGTAGAATGAAAGCCCCTTGAGGGAAGGGACTGTGATGGCTATGTACCTAGCTCAGGGCTTTGCACATAATAGGCATTGAATGCAAATAAATCTGAACATTTTCTATGATATCATTCTGAAGATCACAAAGATTCTGAAATGTATCTAGTGGAGGGTGACCCCCTATAAACAATTTCTCAATTTCATGAAGAGTGGTTAGAGGCACTGGGAATTCTGTATCTTGTAGAAAATTAGGTATGTCATGCATATTGTCTTCAAAAATTTGAAGGCTATTTTTTAGAAGATTTAGACTTATTCTTTGTGGATTCAGAGAGAAGAATTGAGACTACTGGATAAAATTTAAAGGGAATGTTGAAAGAGAAATATCTGTCTACTTTCTTAATATTAAGAAAATATTATTTGTGCCTGTTAGATATTTTCTGAGGGCTTCTGACCTCCCTTCCCAGTTGTTCCTATAAGCCTCTGACCCAAATTGTTCAGCATAAACCCTTTTCAGATGTAAGTTCTCTCCATTGTTCAATATAACAATCCATTGTTGAATGTAAATTTGCCAAGATACGGCCAAACTCAGCCCATTCTTGAAACCCTCCTCCAGTTTTCTAGCTTTCAGTCTCCCAAAGTGTGTACCTATGACCCCAGTCATGTAGAAGAGGGTCTTTTGATCCCCCTTTTCCCTGACTTCTCCCTGCATAGGAAGTGGGCAAGACTCTATAAAAGTTTGGCCCACATCCCCTTCCAAGCTGGACTCACTCAGGTCTAACACCAGTCATTTCTTATGGCTTTCTCTCTTTACCTCATTCTGTCCTTGAGTAGCTTCCTCTCCAGAAGAAGTTTAACCTGTGCCTGTAATTTGTGAAGTGTATTTGTGAAGTTTGCAGGCTTGTGATGAACTTTGCAGGCCTATGAATTAGAAGTTTGATCTTTTACACCTTCAGAATCAATTTGTGAGTTTTTCCACTTAAAGAACCCTGATATTTGGACTTTTTCTCTAATGGCACTGACTAGTTCCCCATCATCAGGAAGCTGGTTTTATATTGATCTGAAATCTTTCTCACAATTTAATTGACAGTGATAAGCTGTCCTCAAATGAAATAGGTAGTGTGTCCCTTTCCTTGCTCAAAGGGAAAAACTTATTTAAGCAAATAAATCTTTCAACTGTTGCCATCACTGTCTTAGACTTGCAAGATGATGATTGATGATGGCAATGATGTGGTGATGTTGGTTTCATCCTACAGAAACAATTTCTTAGATGGCTGGCTGTGGTTACTTCTCTCCTTATATAAGTCATAGATCAAAGGGATAAAGTCTAAGGATTCCATAAACTTTCCTATCTTCTCTTTATAGGAACTGGGTAGTGGTGGGATCAGGAAAGGCAAAAGAAAGCTCTAGATGAAACTGTTGGCTTCTTACAAATGTCCCTGTTTCTAGGGGGAAGACACACAAGCCTGAACAAAGTTAGTACCCACTCTGAAAAGGGAAAAAAGTGAATGGTGAAGCAACTCAGGATGTGTGGGAGGAAGCTTTAGATGGAGCTACCTGAGCTTTCTCAATTTACTGGTGAGCAAAGTGCAGTGTGCTTGGGGAGAAATCACTGATGATGATAGATCTGAGCAAGGGATTGAAGGAGGTAGCCCGTGAAGTTAGATGGTGATGCGACTCCCTCTAATTTTTTTCCACTGGGGCAAAATTCTGATAGTCCTATTATAGTTCTGATTCTAGTTAAAAGAATATTGAACAAAGAGGCAAAAATCAATGTTCTAATTTTTTGTTCTTTACATCTTAGACACTTTCTGATATATGCCACTTCTCAAACCTCCCACAGAGAACCTTCCCTTGTCACAAAGAAAAAATATAGTTAAAGCAATATTTTATCATTTCTTCTATAAGACTAAAATTGCTTATAGTACTCTGCCAAAAAATATGCATTAATGAACAACAGGAGAACATCTTGTTCTGGGGCTGTTTCTATATTAACTCCATTAAACATAAGATGATGATGATGATATCAAAAATTTATGCAATTTTTTTTTAGGTTTTTGAAAGGAAACAGGGTTAAGTGGCTTGCCCAAGGCTACACAGCTAGATTATTATTAAGTGTCTGAGGATGGATTTAAACTCAGGTACTCCTGACTCCAGGGCTGGTGCTCTATGCACTGCGCC
Organism: Macrotis lagotis; assembly: GCF_037893015.1. NCBI lineage: Eukaryota > Metazoa > Chordata > Mammalia > Peramelemorphia > Peramelidae > Macrotis > Macrotis lagotis. The sequence continues at coordinate 193,169,478 of NC_133666.1, forward strand.
ACCTAGTCGCCCCTTATGCAGTATTTTAAAGTTTGCAAAGCACTTTATATGTCTTTTATCATTTGATCCTCACTGAGCAGGTTATTATCCCCATAATACACAATAAATACTCAAATAAATACACAACAAAACTCAAAGAAATAAATAATATTTCTATGATGTGCAACATTCAAATCTAATCTTCTTTAACAGAGTGAATATGAGTTTAAATTAACCACTCTATACTTATGTTCCATGTATTATGTTAGGTTGAGGTGGTCAAAAAGGCAATTATAAAATAGCATATGCTTTGAAGGAGCTTTTCAGGAGAAATACCATATGTACATAAAAGTAAAAGCAAAATGCATGCAAGGTAGTCATTAGGCAGAAGGAGGTTTTAGCAGCAATAGCTTGTGTAGAGGCATGGAAAAAGGAGATGGAATGCTATGTATGAGGAATGCTTGGATATGAGTAGAAGGTATTAAACCTGGTAATGTAGAGTGAAATCAATTATGAAAGACTTGAAATGCCAATTGGAGGCATTTGGTCTAAGAGAGAATAGGGGATCCCTGTAGTTTTTTGAGCAGAAGAGTGACACAGATAGACATCTTCTTTATGAATATTGCTTTAGTAGAATTGTAGAGTAAGGATTGGAAAAGAGACAGACTTAAGAAAAGGATATTTATTGTCAATTACTTTATAAAGAAATTTTAAAATTTAATTGGCATAGCTGTCAGCTTCATTTTTTATAGAATGTCAGTTCCTTTTATTTTATAATGTTTTACATGAATTTTACAAACTATCAAATTTACAAAATATTTACAAAAGTCCTACTTGAATCCATAATCATCATTCCTGCCTGAGGTCTGTGTTCCCAGAGTTCAAGGCTTTACCAGATGAGAAAAACTTTTAGTGACAGATAAATCAGCTGCCCAATATCCTATCCTATTTATCATAAAAAAGCTTATCATCAGCAGGCTATCAAGTAGATGATAAATTGTCTTGACCATGGAAACCAGTGAAACAGATAAAAATGCCATTGACTCTCAGTCTTGTGTGAGCCCTTCCTGTTCCAGTTCAGGTTGTATGAGTGAAGTAAAAAGCACCAAAGGTGATGTTTCCTACGATTTTTACATAGTCCAGACATATAATTTTAATGGCTATCTATCTAAATGTGGGATGTCTTTACAAAGATTGATTATTTAGTCCAGCCCAGGAGAGACTAAAGTTTTTCAGTATTGACATTGCTCTTAATGATTTCAAGAGACAGACTGGCAGATTGGCAGATCAATGAAATGAAAATCCTCAGGCTCTTCTCCAAGAACAAATAAAATATTTATTTTTATTATATTTATTATTTATATTATTGCATTATATTATATTAATATTATATTATATTTATTAATCTGAAACTAAAAAAGAAACCTCAAGTCATGGAAGGGAAAAAGCATTTAATATATGCCTGAGTGAGCAGTGCAGGGAACAGCAGAATTAGGGCTCAAGGAGATGACATTAGAGGCAAGAGTCATAGAAACCTTTTAGAGCTACCCCCCCCTGAACTCTGATGGGTCAATGAATCAATGAATCCTTCTTTGATCTGAGAAAGTAGGAACTAGAGAGTACTCACTACAAAATCATATCTAAAAGAAAGCAAAGAATTAGACAAAATTAGTAATTCACAGTTAAAATAGCTCATAGGACTGAAATGTAAGCAATGATTTTTATATTGTGGAAATTCATATAATATGTGACTTTCAACAAACTGTGTCTACTATTCAAAGATGGAAATTTTTATCTACTCTTGAGGTTCTCTATATGAATAATATTGAAACATAAAAGAAGTAAAGTTTCAGTCTGAAGTTTTCAAGTCACCAGAATTCCTTGAGTGTAAAATGTGATGCAATAAAACCAAAGGAATCTGAATGAATATTCAACATGTTGAAAGTGGAGTTGGAGTAAGTAGTTTTCCCTGTTGGCCAAGAGAAAGAAATGCTTCTGAGGGTGACTCGGAACTGTGAACTCAGCAGATAAGACTAGGGACTGAAGTCAAGATTTCAGAGTGTGATAAGTCAGTAAATAGAGAGCCTAGGCAGGCTCTGGATTTGAATTAAAAGGAAAACATCTAGGTTCAGCCATAACCTAAGGACATTTCAAGATAATAGTAATAATAAATAGCTTGCATTTAGAGAGCACCTGCTAAACTCTTTATAAATACTATCTCCTTTGAAGCTTATAACAATTCTGTGAGGTTGTGTGATTATTTTCCCATTTTACAGATGAGGAAACTAAGGCAAATAGAGGTTAAAAGATCACCCAGCTAGCAAGCATCTGAGACTGGATTTAAACTCTTTTTCCTAACTCCTTTACAGAACTCTATTCACTGTGCTGCCTGACTACCCTAAGACAAACAGACCCTTAGGATTTTTCCTAGTGTTAGCTGAGTTTAGGACTCATCTTACAGTGATGCTGCATTCAGGCCACTTTGTTATTTAGAAACTATGTTAAATGTAAGCCCACTCTTCCCAGGGAGAGTTGTATTCAACAATCCCCCAAGAGTCTCAAAATGAAATCAATAGATACACCAAGTGAAAGAAAGGAAGGTTGGAGCTAGTTTCTTGTCATGAAATGCTGTTTGAGACTCAGGAAACTGACATTCACATATTTCTGATTTAGGGACACACTTGATTTTTTTTTGAATTTAAGGCAATGGGATTAAGTGGCTTGCCCAAGGCCACACAGCTAGGTAATTATTAAGTATCTGAGGCTGGATTTGAACTTAGGTTCTCCTGACTCCAGGGCCAGTGCTCTATCCATTGCCCCATCTAGCTGTCCCTTGGTTTTCTTTTAGGTGACAGCTTTGAATCATAGCATCACAAAACCTAGTTGCTTAAAGAAACTTTAGAAACCTTATATCTTCTTACAATATTCTCAAGCTTAATTCAACTTGAATCGGATTCAACAGATTAATGGTCTTTTGAAATTTTGCCCATCTTTCAAGGCTTCCTTTAAATATCACCTCCCTCATGATGTCTTCCTTGCTTTGCTTCTCTCCCCTACAATTGTGAATTGGTTACAGCTACCTCCTTTGGATCCAGATAGCATTTTATTTGCATGTTTTTTTAAATCAATATAGTTCTTTTTAGTTTGCAAAACCATAAAGTTTATAGTTTGCAAAACATTTACAAATTATCTCATTTGACCTTTGCAACAGTCCTTTGAGGTAAGTGCTTTCATTATACCCATTTTACAGATGAAGAAACTAACTCTGAATAAGATAAAAGTTTTTCCTAACTTCTAAATATCTGGGACAGGATTTAAACCCAGAGGCAGCTAGATGGTGCAGTGCATGTAGAACCATCATGGAGTCAGGAAGATCTGTGTTCAAATCTGCTCTTACTGTTTGTTTGCCTCAGTTTCCTCATCTATAAAATTGAATAGTTTTTAAGCATCCAACTTCCAGGATTGTTGCAAGAATCAAATGAAATAATTGTAAAGTACTTAGAATGTTTCCTAGCAGATAGTAAGCACTAAATAAGTGTGTTTATTACCATCACCATCACCATCACCATCACCACCACCACCATCTTCATCATCATTATTATCATTCCCGATTGAAAATCTTAGAAGTCACTCTGATGGGAATTAAAGAGTAAGAGATGGAGTTTACTTTCTAATTGAGGGATGATACACACACACACACACACACACACACACACACACACATATATATATATATATATATATATATATATATATATATATATACAGGGATATAATGCAAGCTAGAAAGTAAAAGCATAGAAAAGATGAAAAATGAATGTCTTGAAAGATTTAAAGGGGAAGGGATGGGTATAGAGACTGTGGAGAAAGAAATAGTGAAAGAATTATAGCAGTCTCAACTGAACTGGGTCTTGGAGTAGGAAGGCAGCAGACTACAATGGAAAGGCAAACATTTCCCTCTTGGCAAGTGAATGGAGTCAGGAGAAGGTTGGATCAGACTGGGCACAAAAAGTTTTAAACATTTAATTGGAACAGAGCAAACAGGTTCAGATCTTGGAGATAAAATGAACAATATGCAATTTAATTTATCAAACATTTATTGAGCATGTATTATTTATGTAGGTTAGATGGTTTTTTATAGTTTACAAAACATTTTACAATTATTATCTCATTTGATCTTTGCAACAATCCTGTGAATTAGATCAAGTATTATACTAGATACTCAGAATATAAAAACAAAAAACAGCATATATGCAGATGACTAAAGATAAAATAAATAACAAGACATATAAGGTTATGGAGATGAGGTTGAGAATTAAATTGAGGGGAATAAAGGTCTCATGAAGGAGAAGACATTTGTTCTGACCTTTAAAGATTTATGGTTTTCGATTTAATGGAAGAAGAATTTAAAGGGCTAAAGATGAGGAAGGTGAATATGCCATCCATGGGAAACAGCCTACACAAAAGACTAAAGACAGGAGTTGGAACTTATAGAGAAAAAATTAAGTATTCCTATGATTTACATGCAATAAAGGATCATAGGTGTCAGACAAGAAAAATGACCCACAAAACAAGGTCCCTAAGTACAAAGAACTCTCACCTCTATCTAATGGTGAATTTAGTCAACTTTCTACAAGCATTCCAAAGAAAGGATTTTAATGATATCTTCTAAAAGAAAGTAGAAAGTGAAGGTAAATTTCATTATAAATAATTATAAATAAGGCCAGATAACCCAAGACAGATTCTCACTGATCTCCCAGTTCAGTCAAACCCAAACTATCCTCAGAGTCACCATGACCTCCTGAACTGTGTTGTTCTGTTTCAGCTCTCACTGCTCTCTAGGATGTGACCTGACTAAGAGTCTGTAGAAAGACTTCTCCCTTCTGAGTCAAGTGAGCACATTGCCCCTGGTGCCATGTTGGAAGGACTGAACCAGGTTTAACTTCCCAAAGGAAGCCGTGGAAGATAGCCAGCTCCAGAGGGGGAATGCCACAGTCATTGTGCGTGAGATGCTCCAGCAGATCTTCACCATCTTCAGGCTGAAAGCTCTTCCTGATGCTTAGAAACAGACTCAGCTTATGAGACTGTTCAGTGGACTGGATCAGCAGCTGCAACAGCGGGAAAAGTGTTTTGGATAAGATGTGGAATGGGAAAAGCCTTTCTTGAAAAGTCAGAACTCCAGGCTGGTCCTGAAGAACTACTTCCAAGGAATAAGGCAGTACCTGCAAGAAAAAGAGTACAGCCACTATTCCTGGGAGATTGTGTGAGTAGAGATCAGATTGGTCTTTCTGTTCATGAACAAACTCACCAGAAATTTCAGGAGCTAAAGAGGATGGAATAGACAATCAGAACACTTCAGTTCCTTGATTAATTTTTGGTTTCTTAAACAAAGCAGTCAATATTGGTAAAAACATCTTTAAAAAAATCCTAAAAAGAAATTTATCTAAATATACTGTTATTGTTTAAATAATTTATTTATTATTTAATAGTTTATTATTTAATTTATAAAACTATTATTATTTTATATATAAATATATTTATATTTGCATATTTAAATGTTATTATTCAAATATTGAATCAAAGGGATAATATAGAGAAGAGAGTGAGCTTACTAGTTGAATGACATGAATACTTTGTATATTTAGTTTTGTTCTGTTACAAATATTTATAATATTTATTTTTTATCAATGAACATATTTATGCTGAATTTATGTTGAGTCTACTTTTCATTTTTATATTAAAATTCTTTTCTTAAATAAAAATATTTATTGATCTATCATGATGTGTCCTAGGAAGAACTATTCATTCATTTGGAAAATTTTTTTAGATAGATCATCTCACTTATTACACCATTTAAAACTCCAGGATGTACTACATGAATGTAAGATCATATCAAAAATGAATTAGAGAAGAAGGGAAGGAAATTCCTTTCACAATTATGGTTAGGGGTGGAATTCTTTACTAAGAATTAGGATCACGATGTCAGAATTAAGATCTTAATTAATAGAAAGGATAAGAAGAGATGAAATTGTCATTTTCTTTATATAAAATGAATAATTTGATTATATAAAATTTATATATTCTTGCATAAGCTAAACTTGAACAGTTTGGAAGCACAATGAATTAGAGCACCAGAACTAGAGACTGGAAGCCTTATCTTTCCGAGTTCAAATCTGACTTCAGACACTTTCTAGCTGTTTGACCCTGAGCCTGAGCATGTCACTTAACTCTGTTTGCCCAAGATTTCTTATGCATAAAAATGAACTGGAGAAAATGACAAACCATGCCATCTTTGTTAAGAAAACATCAAAATAGAATCACAAAGAGTCTGACGATTGAAATGACTCAACACCAAACTTGTACTGATATTAGGAGAGAAACAATTAACTGGGAAATTCTTTAAAATGTTTTTATTTGATGTTTGACATATATGAGTAATTGATTAAAATTCATGCACAATGTACATACATGTACACACATACATATATATATATACACACATACATATACACATTCACTCACACACAAATGGTTAAAGGATATGAATAAATAATCCTAAAGGGAAGAAATCCAGTCCTTAAAAAACCGTATAAAATGTTATTAATCTTGAATAATAAAATAAAGGCAACTTTTAAAAAGTCTCTGTTAGGGGCAGCTAGGTGGTGCAGTGGATAGAGCACCGGCCCTGGAGTCAGGAGGAACTGAGTTCAAATAAGGTATCAGACATTTAATGTTGCCTAGCTGTGTGACTTTGGACAAGTCACTTAACCCCATTGACTTAAATAAAAATTTTTTAAAAAAAGTTTGTGTTACTACCTCCTATCTATCAGTTTTACAAAGATGACAAAAAAAGGAAAATGATAATTCTTGGAAAGGATATCAGAAGACAAACACACTGATCAACTATTTTTGGAATTGCAAAGTAGTTCAACTATTCTGATGATCAACTTGGGACTCTTACCTCAAATTCTTTAAATTGTGCATTCTCTTTGACTCAATTATACCACCATTAGGCTTATACATTCATAGTAACTTTTTCATTACAGCGAAAAACTAAAAATAAGGTGGATTAAGACAATGATTGAGTAAATTATGATTCACAAATATTATGAGATATTATTAAACACTAAGGGATTAAAAGGACAACTTTAGAAAAATCTGAGAGAACCTGTATGACCTGGTTTAGAATGGAATGAGCAGAACCAGCAGAACTAATATAATGATGTTAAAAACTCCCCACAAAAAACCAACTTTGAAAGACTTGAAAGCTATGTGATCTTGCACCCCTTCTGAGCTCATCTTCTCAACTCTCATGAACATTCCCAGAGGTTAGCCAGTAATGTCTCCCTTCAGAGCTCTAGAAATAATTCTGAGGGTCTGGGGTTTTTAATACTATAACTTACAAGCATTCAATGAAGTGGTACCCTCTGATTAGCAGTTGGAATTAATTAGCTGTTAGAAAGAGTATGAATTACTGTAACAGAAACATCATCCCTTCAACCAGTGGTGCATTTTCCCCTGGCACAATTGGTCCCTGGAGATAGTGAGCTCAAACTTAGCATGTATGACCACAAAAGGTAAATTCATAGTTCCTGGTTAATTGCAGTAATTTTTTTCTTCTTCCAGGTATTCTTAAGAAGTTCTCTTTAGATGTAACACTTTCCACTATGTCTAAGAGTTTTTATATTGTCCTAAAACTACTTTTTGTTTATGTAATTGATTTGCAGCAATCAATACAGATGCTTCCATATGTTCTTATGAACACAGCTATCCCTGACAGGTCCCAATTAGATGTAGAAGATTGCATTGCTTTTTGGTGGAGAATTTATTATTATTTCCCTGCTCAAATGTTCTTCTATGACTGATTAAAATGTTGCAAACTTCTGGAAAACTCATGCAATTCTGGACTGTATATATATATATATATATATATATATATATATATATATATATAAAATCTCTGTTTCTTTTTCAATTTTAAAAATCATTTCTCCTTCTAGTATGTTTTTCAGACTTCACTGAAAAATGGTCTTTCACATTGTCATCTTAATTAGAAGTTCCACTTACATGAAATTATATAGCCATAGAGGACTTAAGATAATAGATTCTCTGAATTAATTTATAAATTTTTTATTTTTTAAATTGTATTTATTTAAGGCAATGAGTTTAAGTGAGTTTCCCCAAGGTCACACAGATAGGCAATTATTAAGTGTTTGAGGTCAAATTTGAACTCAGGTCTTCCTGTCTCCAGGGCCAGTACTCTATCCACTGCACTACCTAGTTGCCCCTAATTTAGGAAATTTTGAAATGAGGCAAACATGCTTGGTTCTTTGTACTTTGAAAAAGACCATTATGACAGCCAAAAAACAAGGCTAACTACAAAAAGTTGGGGGGTCAAATAGCAGAGAAAGAGTACAGTGAAAAATGACAAAAAGAATACAGAGGCAGATGGCGGGGGGGGGGGCAGATGAAATAGGCAAAATAAAGAAGAGGAAGGGGAGGGGGAGAGGCAGAAAGCACCACCCCCAAAATCATGGATTTAAGTTGGATACACTAGGTAATATGGAGATGGATTGGGACTAAAGGACCCTTTTGTTTTTGTATAGTTTTTTGGGGGAACAGATTTTTATTTGTTAGTTCTAATGGGGTTAGTTCACTTACTAACAAATAACATTCAAAGTTGTCTGTAAAACTTTAAAAGTTAATGTGTCCACATCATCTAAAAATTAGCAGCACCATTTAGCAATTCCTGGCTTTGTCTATGATCATCTGGAGCTTCTCTGAATTTATATATCATAGCCCTGACAGCAAAGCCTAGGTGATTTCCCTCAATTCAGCATATTTTGCCAGGATGTGATTTTTTGTTACTTTATTATGCAATTTGTAAATTATGCCCCTTTGATCTTTGGGACTGTATGGAATGTTTAGGGTCCCCTTTGTAGTCTAATTTTCTGTACTTTGTATCCTGACTAGGAAGGAAAGGTGGTAGTAGTAGTGGGGAGCTATAACAAGATAGAATTTTAACACATCCTTTTCCCCACCCTCATTTCTAAAGGTGGGTAAAGACCTAGAGATATATAATATAACTAACTTTACTGAGGTGATAATTAGGTAGCAGCAGAACTAAAAAGACCTAACTGAAGCTCTTGGTTAGCTTGAATCAAGTCAGGGATTTATTAAGTGACCACTGTGTACCAGGAGATAGAAGCAATTAGATGGATCAGGAGATAGAGCACTGGACTTGTAGTCAGGAAGACCTCAGTTCAAATTCAGCTCAGACACTTAGTAGCTGTGTGACCCTAGGCAAGTCACTTAACTTCTGTTTACTGAAAAATATCATGGCCAAGTAACACTAAGCAACTGAAAAGAAACAACAACAATGGGTATTTGTGTTAAGCACTAAGAATGCAAATAAAAGTAGAAAGACTGTCCCCAACCTCAAGAATTTACATTCAAATAGAAGACAATATATATAAAAGGAAGCTGAAAGGAGAGAGGTGTAAGGATAAAAATAAAGAAAGGTTCTTGGTGGAGAAAATTTGCAGTGTAGCCTGGAAAGGAATAAGACAGGACAGGTCAAGACCTTCCTTAATTAAAGATGTTTTGTGGAATTCAAGTTGTTTTTGGTAGAAGGAACTCACCTCTTAAAGATTTAAATTGAACTTTTTTTCATTTGGGGCAATTGGTGGAGCAGGAGGGGCAAGTTCATCTACTTTGCAGCTATTGGAAGGAAGGAGCCTTCTCTGAGCACTAAGATGATATTTTCCTGGTATGGGAAGATGGTGGAGCTCCTGCCCTGAGGAGGAAGCTTCATGACCAACACTCCCAGAAGCTAGGCAACTGATTGAAAGTTTTCTTAATTATCTGCATTAGGGGAGAAAACCCAGATATCTCAATCTAACTAGAATTGTGACAATAGGACAGAAATTTGGATATTATTTTCAAACTAAACAATAAGCTTTTATCAAGTAATTTCTATGTATGTACCAACACTCTCCTAAATGTGGGGAAATACAAAGAAAGGCAGAAGCACTCTCTTACCTAAATGAAACTATCTTCTAAAAGAGGAGACAAATGACTATATACATAGATCAACATGGATGTAACTCTTTCAAGTCTAGACCTTCTACGTTGCACCAGGGTCTTCTGAGGGTTTGGAATCTCTGTTTCTATTTCTGTATCTCTCTCTCTCTCTCTCTCTCTCTCTCTCTCTCTCTCTCTCTCTCTCTCTCTGTCTGTCTGTCTCTGTCTCTTTCTCCCTATGTGTCTCTTTCTCTTTCTGTCTCTGTCTTTCTGTCTTTATCTCTCTGATTCTGTTTTTCTCTGGCTCTCTCTCTGTCTCTGTCTCGTCTGTCTCTTTCTGCATGTGTCTTCTATTCATTCAAACGTCATGTTCCTCTATTTTAGGGGGCCAGTCATTAGTACCCAAGTTTCCACAATGATTTGGTTTTTCCCAAAGGGAAATTTACTTCACAGTTATAAAAAGGAAGAAAGACACAAATGCTTCCCCAAACACTTTTGGAATATACCATTTCAGTCTTTAGGAGGAAGGATGTCACACAATTTAGCTCAGTTCCTCCTTAGCATTGGTTTCACCAAGCTCACATTCAAAATGTCTGTTGGACTGGAATCCTGGACCCTTGTTCCTCAAAGCTAGTTTCACTATGGTATTTGGCCTGGATTTCTGGATTTCTGAATCCATGTAGCTTGAACTCTTGGTCCAGATTAAACACTTTCCTTCCTGGTTATAGGATGAAAAATAATGAGGAAGGAAAAGTATGAAGAAGCCAGCTTTATTTCTTGGAGGTCATATAACCTGAGCCTGGGAAGGGGGTGGGTTAAGGATCTACAGCCCTTCCCCTTACATTATGGTTTCTTACTAGAAGCTATTAGTAAAGATACCAGTGTATAAATGGAGAGTCATCCTCAAGGGATGGTTCTGAGGTCAGATTGGGAACTGGGAAAGATCTCCTTAAAAAAATTTAAATTTAAATTGAGCCTTGAAGGAGCCAGAGGATCCAAGGGGCAGAGTGAATGGATCGAGTATTCTAGGCATGGGGACTGCTAGCACAAAGACACAAAGACAGGAAATTGAGGAGCAAGTGGACTTACTTGGATCTTAGAGGTCATGACTGTGAGTAAAATGTAAAAAGACTGGAAAGGCTCAAAAGTTTGTATAATGAACTACTTTTGGTAAGTTTGAAATTGTGGTCACTAACATGTTACATAAACTGGACCTAATTAATGACCACTTGGGGAGAATAACAATGAGATAACTTTCCTGACTTCATAGGGGAAATTAAAAACAAGACTGAGATCCAGTACAGGAAATAATACTGCCCTAAGAAGAAGGCTTATTTCCATGGGTCACCTTTTAAAAGATAAATCAGGAAACTTTTCCTGAGAAAGTTTGTCCTGGTCTTAGAGGATCCTGGTTTCATCAGGATCTTAATATTTTGGGTCAATGGTTGTAGCTTCTTTCGTTCAGGAATCCTTTGGATTAGTTTTGAGACACTGTGCTCTGCTCCTTGCATGGCCAGGGAATTTTATCACACTGGGCTCAGGTATCTGGGAAATAACCCAGCTCTCTAAAATCATCATAGTTCAATTTTATGGTTCAAAAGAACTATCCATGTCACCAGATCTTCAATGGCCGTGTCTGTATTGGGAACCAAAGAACGATTGGACATAAATTCATGGACATACATTATGTCCAAAGAAAACTTATTTTGATTTTGTGCACTCAATGAAGGTGATAAAAGGAGTTTTTATTCTTCATTTAAATTATGACGAATTGAGATTGAAATTGAAGCCTGTGATTCTGATTGATGGGTTGGTTGAAACTTAGTCTCACCTAATTAAGGTATTGGGACTTTTTACTGTAGTAGGGGAGTTCTGGGGGCAGAGAAATAATGTGATTATTTTTGTGTTGGGAATAAATTTTTTTCTGTACTGTTAAAGTACTGTACTGTAGTGTTCTATATTGGTTTGGTGAGTGGCCATGTGTCTGAATTTGGTGATGTTCTTAGGGCAGTAACATGCAATACCAATAGACAACAAACATGCTCAGTAGGCAATAAATGAGTACTGGATAATATCTTAGATAAGGTATTAACCACTGCTTGGGGATCGTCCCTGTGTCTTGGCAGTGGAAAACCATACCTATGCTAGGTGTTGAGTCACTCCCTAAGTGCCACCCTTGCTCCATCTACCACAGATTTTACTTTGAGGAGTCATCACTTTAGGAGGAATCTTCACTTCCTCATCTGTCTTCTTTCCTACTCAACTTCCAGTTGGGCTGCTCTTTCTTTCTCCTTTCCTTTCTCCAGGTTGGATTCCAGCAACATGCTGTTGGACCAGTGTTGTTCTGGCTTTATGCTGCTGAATCTAAATTAATCTAAGTCCAGTCACTGCCTTGTAGCTGTTTCCTTTCCTTTCCCTTTTCCCTTTCTTAACTTGACTATCCTCTTTGCTATTCTCCCTCATCTGTCTCTTTTTGCTTAATCTTATTGCCTAAACTTGATTCCCTCTGACCCACCTTTCCTCATTAGGGAATCAGTGGTTTTCTGACTTCATTTCAGCTTTTCCTGCTAGTTACCCTGCCCATTAGTTCCAATCTCCCACTTTAGTTCACAGCAATACTGACCTAGTGCTTCTCCAAAGAACCTAATTTATGAACTTTTTATAGTAACTTATAAACTGTGCAAACTCTGAATTAAAAGCTAAGCCCTTCTTACCTTTGTGAGTCAGAGAGTTGGTGATTTCATCACCCAAACAAATCACAGTTATCCCTCTCTCCAGCAACATTAGCACTTAAAAAAATAAGTGGTTAGGTAGTACAGTGAATAGGGTGCAGACCTGGAGTCAGAAGACTCATCTTTATTAGTTCAGATCTAGTCTTAGACAATTGCTATGTGATCCTGGGCAAGTCACTTGACCCTGTTTACCCAGTTTCCTAATCTGTAAAATGAGCTGGAGAAGCAAATGACAAACTATTCCAGTATCTATGCCAACAAAAGCCTAAGTCAGATATGACTAGACACCACCACCATTTATCTTATGTGGAGTAGTTAACTTGATTGATTCTTTCAGTTAATCTCACTCTTGTGATCAAGTTGGTCTTTTCATGGGGATAGGATCTATGACTTTTTTTTTAGGTTTTTTTTTTGCAAGGCAAATGGGGTTAAGTGGCTTGCCCAAGGCCACACGCTAGGTAATTATTAAGTGTCTGAGTTCAGATTTGAACTCAGATACTCCTGACTCCAGGGCTGGTGCTCTATCCACTGCACCACCTAGCTGCTCGCAGGATCTATGACTTTTTAATATAACTTTGTATTACTCAGACTGTAACTTTGTCATTTCCCAGAATGTCAATGCATTGAACATAGTTGACCCTCTATATGTATTGATTAAAAGTACCATATCTAGTAACTTTTTATGACATTGGTTCATAAAGCCTCATTCCCTTCATTCTGCTGCTCAGAACTGAAGTGGTGTCTTTTTCTCCCCATAGCTATATTGGCTTTCACTTCCTCTGTTTTCCTTTACCACCTCCTTTCTGTTCTCTGTTTTGGTTACATCACTGAGATGTTTCAAGGAGAACCCCCCATGAATTGTCAATTAGAATTTGAAAAGAATACTGAAAGAAAGATCTATGTTGGGTTTACTGTTTGAATGGTTAATTTTTCATGTGAAAATAGAGAAGGTTCAGAAACTCATAGAGAATGATTTCATCTTGGTTGGAAGTCCTCTTTCTCTTGCTTTTCTGCTTCCAAACTATTGCATTTTGATTGTCATTGGTGTCATTTCCTTATTGTGAGATTTAATGGGGAGTTTCAGTAGGATCTGGCCAAAACCCACTAAAGTGAGCTGATAAAAACTTGACTTTTTCTGGCCAAAATCCAGATCAGAATCTGTTTTTGAAACCTCTTGGGAATTTCTTTTTCCATTTGGGATTGTAGATTTAGAGCTGGAAAGAATCTTGGATTTCCTCCAGAGCAACCTTCCTCATTACATGTTAGGAAACTGAGGCCTAGAGAGAAGTTCAAGGAACCTTCTCACTCCCCTGAATCAGATTTTTACTGTTACAACTTTACTTAATTGGCACTCTCCAATGTCCTCAATGATCTCTTTGCAAAATCCAATGACGTTTTTTCTTTTATATTCTCCATTGTTTTGTTTATTTATTTTCTCACTTCTATGTCTCCTGTCTTGCTCCTGGCCAACATGTAGGGTTACCCCTTGGTTCTGTGTTCTTTCTATATTATTTCCCCTACTGATATAATTTTCCCTTTACCTAGATTCAAGATACTAAGAAACTCAAATAAGATAGTTTAAAGCACTTTGGAAACTGTAAAAGACTAAATAAATGAATTGTTATTATGATAATTGTTGTTATTAGGCTTAGAATCAGGGTCTTTAGTATGGTGATAATTTTATTCCAAGAGTATTCTATTGCATTCCTGCTGAACTTTATTTTTTAAAAATAATTAAGGGGTACACTGGTAAATATTTGACCACTAGAATTTTCCCCTTTCCCCCCTACCAAACACATGCACATATACTTTCAAGTTTAATCTGCATTAATATCACTTTCTTAAGTCTAGACAATAAAACAAAAAAATCAAGTATTGATTTGTACTGATTTTTGAGTTGCAAATGCCTGTAATGTAAATGCTAAATACACTGAAAATTTAACAATCAGCTTTTATAAGACTTTTAGAACTGCCTACCACTCTCCTGGTTACAACTTGTCAGAACTACTCAGAGGCCTTTGGGATCTCATATAGATCTGATCCAGCTCCAAATTCTCTGGAGACCCCTGGTGAGCATCTTCTAATTTTTCATTTTTTTGAAGTATTGATTCCTGATTTCTGGTAAATTCATCAGTCTCCCTGAATTCTATTCTTTGTCTGAAGGATTTGTTCTCCTCAGAGAGCTTTCTTATCTCTTTTTCCATCTGGCCAATTTTGCTTTTTAAAGCATTCTTCTCCTCAATAACTTTTTGAACTGTTTTATCCATTTGACCTAAGCTGGTTTTTAGCATGCTATTTTCTTCAGCATTTTTTTGGATTTCCTTGACTAAGCTGCTGACTTCATTTTCATGTTTTTCCTGCATCTCTCTCCTTTCTTTTCCCAGTTTTTCTTCCAACTCCTTAATTTGATTTTCAAAGTCTTTTTTGAGCTCTGTCGTAGCCTGAACCCAATTTCTGTTTTGCTTGGAGTCTTTAGATGCAGGAGCTTGTACTTCCTCATCTTCAGACTGAGTATTTTGATCCTTCTTGGGCTCATGAGCAAAATATTTCTCAATGGTCTTCCTCTTATTTCTCTGCTTGCTCATTTTCCCAGCCTGACTGAGCCTGGTTTGGGGGTGCTTCCTGAGCTTTTGGGACACTCCCACAAGGGTCTCAGTGTGTGAGGCTCTGTCCTCCCTCTTGGTCTGTGAATGACCATAAGCACCTCCCTCTGCCATGGGGCTGAGGTGGGGGGGCTGCTGCTGTTCTATGGGGGGGCCTAGACTGGGATCAGGATCTGAATGTGGTCAGAGCCCCAGAGTCCTGTTCCAGGGGCAGAGGACAGAGCTCTGCAGTATCTCTCTCTTCACTCTCCTCCCTCAGCTCAATGGGCTCATGCCCTGGAGGCTCCTGCTTACCAGCTCCACCTGCTTCTGTTTCCTGGATCAGGGCTGGGGAAAGACCATGCTGCTGCCTGTGTGCCCTGAGGGCTGGGCTCCACGTGCTCGCTCTGGCAGAGGTCTCCCCCTGTTCCCCCACTTTGTGCCTGGTGCTCCCCGGGGTGTAGCTCCGGAGACTCCCTGGCTGCTGTGAATCGGGGCTCCCAGTGCCCTGGGGCTACCTCCAGGAGGCTGAAGTTCTTTCTCTCTGGGGGGCCACCCCTCTGGTGGCCGCCCCTCCGACCCCGGGGAGCAGAGCCTTTCTACTCTTTTCCAGGTTACCTTGAGTAGGAGTACTGCCTCAATGGGTCCCTTTGTGGGTTCTGTCTCTTGAAAGTTTAGTTAGAGTCCTTAGTTTCACGTTTTTATCATAGAGAACCTAAGACTCGATCCCGTCGTGTCGCCATCTTGGCTCTGCCCCCCCCCCCAGCATCTTAACCTGTTGACCTATTAACATTTACAACTCAATATAACTAAAACTAAACTCATAATATTACCACTACTCCTAAAAACTGCCTAAACCAATTGCCTTTCATACCTATTTCTCAGTCACCCAGGTTTAGAGTCTGGAACTCATCTGTGACCTTACTCACACCCCCACATTGATTCAGTTCTGTTAGCTTGGTTTGCACAATATTCTTAATTCAGTAACCATCATTTCTGCTACATTAATTGCCAACATCATATTGAAGGCACTTATCTTCTCTTCTCTGGACTGTTCCTAATTGGGCCCTCTGATACAAATGTTTACAAGTTGTAATTCAAATGGATGCTAAAATAATAATAATCTTAATGAACAGAAATCTGTATGTGTCACTTCTCTACTCCAAAACATTTGGTAGTTCTGTTTTGCTAATAAGATATAAATTATTTAGTCTGGAGTTACAGTGTCTAGTTCTATCTTACCTCTGACACTTTATATCAGAGCTGTCAAATGTGGTCACCACGTACAGTAGAACCTGATGAAAATGTAATTAGGAATTATTTGACAAAATAAATAAAAATATAAGATAGAAAATGTTAATATGCGATTTTCTAAGTTAATATGCCACTGACAGAGATCCTCATGTACAGTTTAGTAGCCCCCATCTCTGAGTTTACACCACTGCTATTTATCATCCTAGCCCCTTTCCAAGACTTTCTTCATTCATGCTGAGCTGTCATTATATAGGTCACCAGCCAGGCCTACTCTTTGTTTTTGTTCTTTGTTAAATGGTTTTCTTAATTCAAATCCCAGTACAGTGCTATCTCTTCTTTTTTTTAATCATATAAATATTTTATTTGTTTCCCAATTACATACAGGGGTAGTTTCTACCAATCATTTTTTTGCAATGTTTTGAATATTACAATTTTTTCTCCCATCCTCCCTTCCCTCCCTCCTCTCCCCAACAGAAGGCAATTTGATCATTTGTTTCCATGATATGCATAGATTAAAATTGAATGTGTTGAGAGAAGAAACAGATCCATAAGGAAGAAAGAAAGCATTAGAGAAAGCAAAATTATGTATTACATAAGACAACTTTTAAAAATTGAAGATTATAATCTTTGGCCTTCCTTTAAACTCCACAGTTCCTTCTCTAGATACAGATAGTACTCTCCATCACAGATTCCCTAAAATTTTCTCTGATTATTGCACTGTTGAAATGGGCAAGTCCATCATGGATGACCATAATCTCATGTTGTAGTTAGTATGTGCAATGTTCTTCTGCTTCTGCTCATCTCACTTTCTAACATCAATTCATGCCTGTCTTTACAGGTTTTTCTGAAATCCCATACCTCATGATAGAAACAATAGTGTTCCATCACATATCTATACCACAATTTGTTTATCCATTCCCCAATTGATAGACAACCCCCGATTTCTAATTCTTTGCCACCACAAACAGAGCTATTATGAATATTTTTGTGCATGTGGAGTTTTTACCCTTTTTTCAAGCTCTCTTCAGGGTATAAACCCAGTAGTGGTATTGCTGGATCAAAGTGTATGTACATTTTTATTGCTCTTTGGGCATAATTCCAAATTACTCTCCAGAAAGTATGGATCAGTTCATAGCTCCACCAACAATGCATTAGTGTCCCAGATTTCCCACATCCCTTCCAACATTGATCATTTCTGGTCATATTGGTCAATCTGAGAGGTACGAGGCGGTACCTCAGAGATGCTTCAATTTTCATTTTTCTAATCAATAATGATTTAGAACAATTTTTCATATGACTATGGATATCTTAGATTTCCTTTTCTGAAAACTGCTTCTGCATATCCCTTGACTGTCAATTGGGGAATGGCTTGTTTTTTGTTTTGTTTTGTTTTTTATAAATTTGACTCAGTTCTCTATATATTTTAGAAATGAATCCTTTGTCAGAAACACTAGTTGTAAAAATTGTTTCCCAATTTACTACATTCCTTTTGATCTTGGTTACAGTGGTTTTGTTGTGCAAAAACTGTTTAATTTAATCAAAATTATTCATTTGGTTTTTTATAATGTTATCTTCCTTGGTCATAAATATACTTCCCTTTCCATAGATCTGACAGGTAAACTATTCCTTGTTCTCTTAATTTACTTATAATATTGTCATTTATGCATAAATCCTGCACTCATTTTGACCTTATCTTGATATAGGAATTGAGATGTTGGTTTAATCCTTGTTTGTCATACTATCTTCCAGTTTTCTCAGCAGTTTTTATTGAAGAGAGAGTTCTTATCCCAGAAGCTGGAATCCTGAATTTTTCAAACAGTAGATTACTATAATCATTTCTTGTTGTCTCTTTTATACCTAATCTTTTCCCCTGGAATAGCCAGGACCAGACAATTTTGATAACTGATACTTTATAATATAGTTTTAGATTTGCTATTCAGATGTCATCTCTTCTATAGAGCTTTCTCTGAGTTTCTCAGTAGATAATGATCTCTGCCTTATCAAATTTTATTAATATTCTTTAGTTCTTCTTTTTCCTATTATATCATACTATCTTGGACCATATTTATTTAGGCAAATGTTATATCCACCTACTAAATGGAAGTTTTCTTAGGGCAAAATTGTGTTATTTTACAACTCTGAATTAATTCTCACTACTTAACATTCAACAGGTGTTTTAAATGGCCATTGCAATGAATTTTATCTATAGCACTTTTAAAAATTAAATTTTATTTTTTTAATTAACAAAAACTTACTTTTCTTCCACATTTTGAAAAAAAGTAACAAAACCCAAAAACAAGCATTTAATCAAGCTAAACAAATTTCTTCATTGGCCATGTCTAATAGAAAATTATGTGTGCACATTTATTAATGTGCATATTTTATATGCACATTTATATCTTATTCAGCCTTCTAAGTCTTCTATTTATAAAGAGGTGGATAGGTTTTATCATTAGTCCTCTGAAAGTGTAGTTGGCCATTATGCTGATGAGGGTTTCCTATGTCATTACAATGTTCCTGTCATTGTACACAGTGTTCTACTGGTTTGATTTTCAGTCTTTTAATATTTTATTCATCCTCCCATGTTTGTATCCATTCTGTTCTTACTACCCAGTACCCTTTAAATATCATAAATATCATAATTTGTTCAATCATTTGGCAATTGATGGACTTCAGATTCCAATTCTTTGCCACCTTAAAAAGGATTATAAAACTTTTTGTTTTGCTTGAATTGACCCCTTCCTTAATCTAGTTTCTCTTTAATTCCATCTTCCTAGTTCCTTCCATTTCCCTTCTGAGTGAAATGTATTTTAGTACCTAGGTTTGCATGTGCAAGTTTAGCAATAATGTTTCTGAGAGTTTTCATATTGAGATCTCATTGAGAAGATAGCTAGAGAATTCTTTCTATTTCCACTTTGCCTTCTCATTCTAAGAGATCTAGGCAATTTTCTTTTAAGTTTCCCTGAAATACAATATCTAGGCCCTGTTTTGTTTTTTGATCATTACTTTCAGATGGTTCAGTGATTTTTGAATTTTTTTTCTCTCAATTTGTTTTCCAAGTCAGTTCCATGAGATACCTTACATTTTCTTCTAATTTTTTCAGTCTTTGACTTTGTTTAAACATTTCTTATTGTCTGTTTCAGTTTTTGGTTTCTGCTTGCTCCATTTTGATTTTTGAGGATTTGTTATTTGAGCAAGTTTTTGAATCTTTTCCAACTGTTAATTCTTTTTTTATTCTTTCTTCCTTAACTCTCATTTCTTTTTCTTTCTACTGCATCCCTTGCTTCTTTTCCAATTATTTTCTTTCTGAATGCTCACTTTATTTACTGAAAGAAGAAAACAAGAACATTTTAAAATTCTTGCTTGCTTCATTTCTTCTAGGAATTCTAGTTGAGTTTGTTCTCAATCTGTGATTTTCTCTGAAGCTTTGCTTGTAGATATTTTGAAGACATACTCTACTTGGCTTATGCCTCTATCATTTCTGTTACCAGCTATTTATGGTGGGGTTTTTTTTTTGCTCATTCTTCTAGCATATTTCCTAATTTCAGATTTGCTGTTAGGGTCTTTGCACTTCTGAAAGCATATTCTGTGTTGATCTGGTTACTTTTTTCTTTGAGTGGTTAATACTTTGTTACTCTAGATTCTCTAGGACAGCTCGGACTGAGAACCTGTAAGCTATCAGTGTTCCCAAAATGATCTATCTGATCCAGGGCAGTCTGATTGCTGCCCTCTTTCTCTGAGCTGTGCAAGTTTTTCATTTTTTTTAAAACATGAATTGAGTTTGAACAATAATAGTATTAGGTACTCTTAGCAAACTGGAAAGTTCTGCTGATTCAGGGTGACAAAATCATAGACTTCTCTGAGGTATTGGAATCTTGTTCTGGTTTTTCCTCTGCAGGGTTGAGATTGGCTTAGAAGATGAAAATGAGATGCCATTTTACTCATGGGAGTCATACTACTTTCTTCTGGAAACTTCCTTGCTGGATTGCACAAGTTTTGTATTCTTTATGGCTCTATACTCTGGAAATCCATCCCTGAGTGCAGATCTCTTCCAGCCTGCTCTGGATTTGACTTGAAAGTGGAAAACACATGGTAAAACACCTAGTATCTTATTGTACATAAGATAGTACCTTAATATGAATCTGGAACCTCATCTTATCCTAGAACAGAGTTCCTAAATGTAAATGTCTATTCCCTAGAGCATGTTTCTGGCTAGATTCCATCTCTACTGCCCAAAGTTCTTTTTCCTCTATCTTTTTCCTCTATCTCCCTCTCATGGTGACTTTTTCTTATATTTCTCCATCATGATTTAGTATGATGTATTTTCTAGATCTCATTTGAGACAGTATGTAGGAGATCTAAAAATATTTCTTTTTACCATTCTTCCAACTTAGTTCTACTTTAAATTTATAACTCTTTAGGGGGTATTTATAGTTTTTCTCTGACAATTTATTAGTAAAACAGTTTGAAACTAACGGCACGTCACTGAATTGTATATTTTTTAAAAATCACCTTAATCTTTTCATCTTTTATTTCTTGTGATTTTCTCTATCCATTTTTGGCAAAAATTCTTTCCTTTTCCATAATTTTGTAAGATATCTTTCACATAATATGATATGAACTCTTTAATCTATGGTTTATATTTCTTTGGAGATTGTTGTAATATAGTGTCTGGGAAAATGATCAAAGCCTAAAATTTCCCTGATTGCTCTCAAATATCTTTCAAATATTGTTACATTTTCTAAGTATATTAATAGATTTTATAAGTAAATGATTTATAACTAAAGGCCCATCAAAGACTTTTTTATTAAAAGATAATTTTAATATAAATATAGCAATTAAAATAGTATATAAATATTTTCTTTAATGAAAAAATAACTATAAATATTTTGGGTAGCTGCTAGATTCAACTGGATTTTCCTCTTTCAGTATAGAAATGTCAACTTATTGATTTGAAACACTTCAGTGAATTCAGGTGTATTTCAGTTCCTTTTGAGGAATGTCTTTTCTAATGATTGATTTCTTGGTTTCAGGAAACCAAAAATTAATCAAGGTTTTCTGAGAGTACATTTCTTTTTCTTTAATTCCTGAGTTTTCTTGTGAGTTTATTCATAAACAGAAAGATCTTCCTGAGCTCTACTCTCACAATCTCCCAGGCATAGTAGCTAAACTCTTTTTCTTGCAGGTACTGACTTAATCCTTAGAAGGAGCTCTTCAAGGCCAATGTGAGGTTCTCACTCTCCAAGAAAGGCACTTCCAATTCCCCATCTTGCCCAAAACACCTCTCCAGCTGTTCCAGCTGTTGATGCAGTCCACTGAGCAGTTGCATGAGCAGAGTTTGATCCCAAGCAACAGGAACAACATTCTCAGTGAAGATTGGTAAATACCTGCTGGAGCATCTCATGTGACATTTTCCCTCTGGAGTTGGCTGCCTTCTATGACTTCCTCTGGGAAGCTGAAGTTGGTCCTGTCCTTCAGACATAGCACCAGGGGAAAGTTGCTCATTTGATTCAGAACTGAGAAGTCTTGCATCAGTCTCTGAGGCAGATCACAGCCCAAGGAGCTGGAGCAGAGCTGCACCAGAGCAACTGGCAACAAGCCCAGGGAGGTCATGATAACTCAGAAAGCAGCTTGACTTTGGTAGAGCTGAGAGATCAGTGAGTCAGTCTTGGCTAAGCTGGTGTTAGGGCCACCTTAAATAGTGCAATCAGTGATTTTCATGCCACTTCACTGCTTTCCCTTAAATACATTGGTTTGAAATGTTATTAAAGGTTTTTCTTTTATTTATTGTAGAATGGCAACTACATTTGCCATTAGAAAAAGTTTTAGAGATTAAGTTTTCTTTTTTAATTTTGGTTTTGGTTTCAGTTTCTTTTTGCTTTCTTTCTTTCCTTTTCTTTCCTTTACTTTCCTTTTCTCCTTCTTTCTTTCCTTCTCTCTCTCTTTCCTTCTCTCTTTCTCTCTCTTTCTTTCTTTCTTTCTTTCTTTCTTTCTTTCTTTCTTTCTTTCTTTCTTTCTTTCTTTCTTCCTTCCTTCCTTCCTTCCTTCCTTTCATGCTTTCTTTTTCTCTTTTATTCTTTCTTTTTTCTCTTTGTTTTTCTTCCTCTCATTCTTTTTTCTTTTTTCTTCTACTTTCCTTTTCCATTCTTTGTCTTTTCTTTTAATCTTTTTTCCTTCTCCATTTTTCTCTTTATTGTTTTCTCCTTTCCTCTTTTCTTTCTCTCTCCTTCTCTTCTTTCTTTCCTTCTGTTATTTATTCATTTTTCTTTTCATTCATTCATCCTTTTTTTGTTCTTCCTTCTTTTTTCTTTCTCCAGGTTTCTTTCTTTCTACTTTTATTCCTTTTTTCTTTAATCTTTTCCTTCTCTTTTCTTTTTCTCTCATCCTATATTTTTCTTCCTTCCTTTTTATTTCTTTTTGCTCTCTCATCCATCCATCCTTCCTCCCTTCCTTCCTTCCTTCCTTCCTTCCTTCCTTCCTTCCTTCCTTCCTTCTTGCTTTCTCTGTATTTTTTCTTTCTACCTTTCTTTTTCCTTTTTCCTTTCCTTTTCTCTCTTTTTTCTCTTCTTTCTGTCTTTTTGGTCCTTCTCATTCTTTCTATCTTTTTCTTTCTCTCTCTCTCCTTTCCTCCCTACCTCTACCCTTTCTTTCTCTGTCTCTTTTGTTCTCTTTCTAACATCTTCTCTTTCTCTTTCCTTCTGTTTCTCTTACTTTCTACTTCCTACCTTTCTTTCCTTCTCTCTCTTTTCCTTTCTTTCTTTCTTCCTTCCCTTCTCTTTATTTTCTTCTTCCTTCCCTTCTTTTTCTCTCTTCTTTCTTTTTTCTTTCTTTCTCTCTTCTTCACTTTCTTTAATCTTTTTTCTTTTCTCCTTTCCTGTCTTTCTTCCTTCCTTTCTCTCCTCTCTTTGTCTCTTTCTTATTTTTCTCTTTTTCCTTTCATTTTTCTCCCTCTCAGTCTTTTTTACTTCTCTCTCTATTCTCTCTTTTTTCTTTGTTTCTTTCTCTATTGTTCCCTCTCTTTCCATCTTTCCTTTTTCATTTCTGCTTTCCTTTCATTATTCTTTGTTTGCTTCTTCCTTTCTCCCTTCCTTCCTTTCTTTCTTTTGTCTTTCCAGAATCTATGACTTTTTATTACATATCTAGTCTTATGCATATCTCTGTCTTATTTAGGTTGTTTCCTGTTCTTGCTATGCTCTCAATTCTAACTTCTGCCTCTTGAATCCCTAGTTTCTTTTCCAGCTCAGTTGAATTGCTATTTATTTCAAGTTTTTCTTTGCAGTCCTTAAAGCACTTATCAAATCCTATTCCAACACAACAGAAGTTATCAGTCCTCATCTGCCTCCACTACTTTTTAAAAAAAATTCCTCTGAAGACATTTTATGTTTTGTTGTGCCCATGCAGCTTCTTCTCTGTAGAGTGTAAATTCCTTGAGGATAGGGACAGTATTGTTTTTTGATTTTTGCATTCTTAGTGCCTGTCACAATGCTTGGAAAATAGCATATGCTTCACAATCCTTTTAGGATTGAACTGAAAAATGAAGTCTTATTAATTTTGTCCCCTGAATTCTTTATTTCTTCTACTTATATTCTGCCAGCACATTTATTTCTGTTTCTTATATACTGAGTACTAACTATCTAGAACACTAACTGCTGGAGATACAAAGACAGGGTGAAAAAAAAAAATACTTGAAATTGGCTCCGCTCCAAAGGCGACATTTGAGATGAACCTTAAATAAAATAGCAATAAATGAAGTTCAGAATAATCAAGGCTATGTAGAACAACTAGTGTAAAGGGTGAATTACAATTTTCTAAATTTAATTTTTAAAAATTTAAGATAAATTTTTTTAAAAAGCATTTATTAAGTATCAACCACATTCAAGACACAGACCTAAGTGCTAAACAAACATCTCATTTTATCTTTTCAACCACTCTAAAAGGCAGGTTTTATTTTCCTCCTTTTATAGATATGGAAATTGAGTCAGTCTGTTATGAATTGATTTGCTCAGGCTGTCACAGATAGCAAGTATCTAAGACTAGATTTGAACTTAGATATTTCTGATACCATGCAGCCTCTAAATATAACCTTCTCAGGAAACCTTCAGTTGTTCCAGATTAACTCCTTATCCTTGCATATAAACTCTTGCATAATCTAACTTTTCTTTACATTTTTAGCATTTTCACATTCTACTTTATTTCACAAACCTTGCATTCCTTCCAAACTGGAGTATCACTCATTTTTCCAAATTGGATTTCAGTTAAATATCAGCTGTGTCCAATTATTTATGACCTGGTTGGGTTTTCTTGGCCAAGATAATGGGGTAGTTTTCCATTTCTTTTTCTACTTCTTTATATAGGTGAGGAAACTAAGTCAAATAGGGTTAAGTGTCTTGTCCAATGTGACATTAGTAACAGATTTGAATTCATGAAGATGAGTCTTCCTGACTCCAAACTTGGTACTTTCTCCCCTGAACTGCCTTTTAAACTGGAGAGTCATCTTCAACATCTATTCATTCATATGAGTTGTCATCAAGTCCAGGATGCAGTTCTTCCTCTTTGCTGTCTCTTGGAATACCTGCCTTCTTTCTTGTTTCCCAAACTCATTAGATGCTGCTTCATGATGCCTTTTCTAAATACTCTCTTTCTCCTACCTCATATTCTTTTTTTTCTCTTTCCTGAATTATTTTTTATTTTATTTTTTTATTTATTCTTATTTTGTACAAATAATGTTTTTATACATTACTAAAACATTCTTGTTTAAGAGTAAACATAATACCTCCTATCCCCAAGAAAATATAGACCTGCATAAACAATAAAGTAAAGGGGAGATAAAAAATTAAAATTAAATTTAATAATAATAATAATAATAATAATAGTAGGTATGGCCAGGTGGCACAGTGGATGGAGCACCAGCCCTGGAGCCAGGAGCACCTGAGCACAAATCCAACCCCAGACACCCAACAATCACCCAGCTGTGTGACCCCATGCAAGCCACCCCACCCCATTGCCCTACAAAACCAAAAAAAGACCCCAAAATAAAAAAAATAGTAATAATAATAATAATAGTAGGGGTGGCTGGGTGGCAGACAGATCACTGGCCCTTGAGCCAAGAGCACCCGGGTCCAAATTTGGCCTCAGACACCCAACAATCACTCAGCTGTGTGGCCCCAGGCAAACCACCCAGTCCCATTTGCCCTTCAACACCTCCCAAAAATGATAATAATAAAAAATGTACTTCAGTCTGTGTTCCAACACCACCAGCTCTGTCATGGGTGGATCACATTCTTTATGATAAGTCCATCACAAAAGTTACTTCCACATTTTTCCACTGTTGCCATCGCTGATCACAACTCCCTCCATACATACTTCTCTACTACCATGAACTATATTTTCTTTCTCCTTTCATTCTGACTCTGCTGCAGGGTATCTGAGTGGCGCAGCAGACAGATCCCTGGTCCTGGGGCCAAGAGGCCTTGAGCCCACATACCACCCCCTTACCCAGCATCCACCCAGCCCTATGGTCCTGGACAGGTCATCCAATCCCATCCCCTGGCAAGAAGTAAAAAAGAAAATGTGTTATATCTGACCACTCTCCCCCCATGGTCCATCCTCTCCTCCTTCATTCACATCCCCACTCCTTCCCCCTGTCCCCCCCCCTTCTTACTCCAGATACCTATACCCCATTGAGTATATATGCTGTTTCCTCTCCTAGCCACCTCTGATGAGAGCGAAGATTCCCTCATTCCCCCTCACCTCTCCCCCTTCCATATCATTGCAATAGCTCATTGTAATAAGGAAAAATCTTATTATATGAAATATCTTACCCTATTCCTCCTCTCCTTTTTCTTTCTCCCATTACATTTCCCTTTTATCTATTGACTTCATTTTTACACCACAATATAACTTCAAATTAAGTTTTCTCCTGTGCTTCATCTATAAAGCTCCTTCTATCTGTTCTATTAAATGAGAAGGTTCATATGAGTATTATCAGTATCATTTTCCTATACAGGAATACATATAGTTCATCATCATTAAGTCCCTCATATTTTCCCCTGCTCCTCCAATCTCTATGCTTCACCTGAGTCCTGTATTTGAAGATCAAACCTTCTGTTCAGCTCTGGCCATTCCAATAGTAACATTTGAAATTCCCCTGGTTCATTGAAAGTCCAACTTTTTCCCTGGAAGAGAACATTCAGCCTTGCTGGGTAGTTGATTCACGGTTGCATTCTAAGCTCTTTTGCCTTCCAGTATATTATATTCCATGCCCTACGAGCTTCCAATGTAGTTGCTGCTAAGTCCTGTGTGATCCTGACTGCAGCTCCATGGTATTTGAATTGTGTCCTTCTGGCTGCTTGTTATATTTTCTCTTTGACTTGGGTGTTCTGGAAAACTTTGCTATAATATTCCTGGGGGGTTGGGTTTTTTGTTTTTTTTTTGGATCTCTTTCTCAGGGTGATCAGTGGATTCTCTCTATTTCTATTTTGCCGTCTGCTTCTAGGATATCAGGGAAATTTTCCTGTAATAATTCTTTGCTGTTTTTCTTAGAGTCTTTAGATGTAGGAGCTCGTACTTTCTCATCTTCAGATTGAGTATTTTGATCCTTCTTGGGATCACAAAGTATTTCTCAATGGTGTTCTTCTTTTTTCTCTGCTTACTCATTTCTCCAGCCTGTGCCTGGTTTTGGAGTGCTTCCTGAGCTTCTGAGTATTAGTGGGACACCCCTACAAGGATCTCAGTGTGTGAGGCTCTGTCCTCCCTCCTGGTCTGTGAATGACCATATGTGCCCACCTCTGCCACAGGGCTGAGGTGGGGGGCTCTGCTGTTCTATGGTGGGGGCCTAGACTGCAATTAGGATCTGAATGTGATCAGAGCCCCAGAATCCTGTTCCAGGGACAGAGGATAGAGCTTAGCAGTCTCTCTCCCCTGGCTCCCTAGGCTCAGGGCTCATGCCCTGGGGGCTCCTGCTTACTGGCTTCTGCTTCTGTTCCTGGAACTCAGCTGCGTTGGCCACACTGCTCTCTGTGTGCCCTGAGGGCTGGGCTTCACGTGCTCGCTCTGGCAGAGGTCCCCCGCTGTTTCCCCAAGTTGTGGCTGCTGCTCCCTGCGGTGTAGTTCAAGAAACTGCCCTTGCTGCTGTGAGCCACAGCATCCAGTACCCTGGGGCTGCCTCTGGGAGGCTGAAGTTCCTTTCTTCTGGTGGGCCACCCCTCCAATCCTGGGGAGTAGAGCCTTTCCACTCTTTTCCAGGTTACCTTGGGTTGGAGAATTGCCTCCCTGGATCCCTCTGTGGGTTCTGTCTCTCGAAAATGTAGTTAGAGTCTTTGGTTTATAAGTTTTGCTTCAGAGTAACTGCTCCTACCTCATATTCTTATAACTTCTTGTTCTACCAAATTTTCTTATGATATCCTTTTTTTTCTATATGTAATCTAGGTCCCAGAGCCCATTGGTATGAGATTATTATTGGCAGAGATTGGTGCCCCTTACTTAGGTAAGGGGCAGAGTAGAACTGAAAAGAGTAGCAAATAGGAGAGGTTGCTTTCTTTGTGCTCAGAAATCTCTTGGAGTCTCTTATTTTTAGGTGTTATAGTTGCCTTTGGTACTTTTGGAGCCTGACTTTGAGAGAGGAGGTGAACAATGTCAGCCCTACTTCAGACTGAAGGAAAAACTGAGAAGAAGTCAACATGAGAAGAATTATCAATCAGCATGTCCTTCTCCCCAGTCTACTCCACTAGAAACCTCAAGTAATGTTTAAGATGGATGGTGCATGGATAGAGAGATAGATAGATAGGAAGAAAGGTAAAGGTAGGTAGGTAGATAGATAGATAGATGATAGATAGATAGATAGATAGATAGATAGATAGATAGATAGATAGATTCTAATGTCTAGGATTCTTTATTTTGTTGAGCTGAATTATCTCACTCTAGTGGAAGATCTCCTTCCCTCCATATTGTCTTGTATACATTCTCCTATGTATTCTTTATCTGATTCTTGTTTGCTATGGACTTGGATAAATAGTCTTTGATATCTGCCATGTGTGTTCATTTTGTTGGTAAGGATGGCAAAGCTTAGGATAAAAAGCTTGAGGTCCTTTTCCCAATAATGAAATGGCCATCAGAAGTTAACTTGACCCTGAAAACCACATCTCCTAGACAAGCTCTATTTAAAAAAAAAGCAGATAGATATAATTCTAGTCTAGTACCCTTCTCTTTGAGGAAAGCAGAATGGGCCAAGTTTTAGGCCACTACCTCCTACTTTACTTTTCTGCAGGAATGAAAGTTTTCCTTGAAGAAGCATGAAAGGTGAAGAGGGTAAGAAATATTTAGTCAACCTCCCTTCAAGCCACACATCTGTACCCATGCTACATGTGAGAGACAGTCTTTGCTACCTACATTAATTTTTAGTAGTTATTTTTTTATTTTTAAAAAATGTATTTATTTAAGGCATTGAGGTTAAGTGACTTGCCCAAGGTCACACAGTTAGGCCATTATTAAGTGTCTGAGGCTGGATTTGAACTCAGGTACTACTGACTCTGGGGCTGGTGCTATATCCATTGTGCCACCTAGCTGCCTGTCTAAGCCTTTATTTACTAGAGACTTGCTTTATAAAAATAATAGTTAAATAATAATTATAATCAAATAATTAAATAATTGTAATTCAATAGTTAAATAATAATTATAAAAATAATAATTAAGGGGCAGCTAGGTGGCATAGTGGATAAAGCATCGGCCCTGGAGTCAGGAGTACCTGGGTTCAAATACGGTCTCAGACACCTAATAATTACCTAGCTGTGTGGCTTTGGGCAAGCCACTTAAACCCATTTGCCTTGCAAAAAAACCCCCTAAAAATAATAATAATAATAATTTAAAAAAGAGACTTGCTAGAATGTAGGACCCTCAGAGGGTTATTGTGGTACCCCAGCACAGTAAAATTATCTACCTGACTTTACTTACCTTTCTATCTACCCATCCATCCATCCATCATCCATCCATCTGCCCATCAGTCCATCTATTTATCTATCTATTTTCTATCTATCTATCTATCTATCTATCTATCTATCTATCTATCCATTATCTATATTCCTGAATAAAATGAAGAATACATGTAAGATTAAGGAAAAAATATCTTTCTGTCATAATGTTCCTAGAAGAGTGCCTTGCTCATAGTAAGGAGGAAAGATACCGGGATAAAAGATATGAAATAAGACATGAATCTGTAGGGTAATCTCAGTTGAGGAAACTCTCTCTCCTAACACAGAGCAACACTGATTTTAAAACTTATCACCTTAGAGAGTAGTGTAGGGCACTGAGAATTTAAGTAACTTTTCCAGAATCACACAATCAATATGTGTCAGAAGGGATACTAGATCTCAGAGGGCAGTTAGTTGGTGCAGTGAATAGAGCACAATCCCTAAAGTCAAGAGAACCTGAGTTCAAATCTGAACTCAAGCCATTTACTACTGTGTGATCTTGGATAAGTCACTTATCCCTAATTTCTTCTCATCCAAGGTCACCTCTAGTTGTCTTGATTCATAACTGGTCAGTGAACCCAGATGACTCTGGAGGAGAAGGTGAGACTGGTGACTTAGCTCAGCACTCCCTCACTCAAATGAATTCATGTGCTTGTCATGACATCACCTTCCTTATGTCATGGTCCTCTTCATGAACAAAGGTTAAACATCATCACTAGATCTCAGGTATTCCTGACTTCAGTCCTGTTCACACATTGTCCCAATCAAATGTGACTAATTTTTGCTTCCTATTCTCATCCAGCCTTCTTCTGACTCCATTTACTTGCCCAAGGCTGAAATGCCCATTTCACCATAATTGTTTGCAGACCCCCACTACTCCTTCAAGACCTCCTTCAGCTTCCCACTTTTTTCCTTCCCTTTAGCTGCCCCCACCACAGACAGTATTCTTTCTTCCTTATATTTTTCAGGTTGTTCCTTTTCATCATTCCAATGCTCTTTATCACATTCTAGCTTGCAATGCACTCCTTCCCTAACTATTTCAAGTATCACTCTTCAACTAGAAAATAAACATCTCTGTGAAAGGACCTAGTAATAGCAATAATTATAATGATAATAATTGAAATTTATATAATGCTACAGAGCCCTTTATGTGCAGACTCTAAGTTGATTTTCACAAAATCTTGTGAGGTTATTTCCATTTTATTGATAAATTCAAAATTAATGACAAGGAGAATATGATTAAAACAAATAAAAAGATGACAAATAAAATATTATTGATATCCAAAGTAGGCAAATCTCATAATCAGCTCTGTGCTGAGAATGGAATAAAGTAATGAAGATGTTAGCATAGAAGAGAAATGGTCTTACAAGATGAATAGGATTTCAATAGATCATGAATCTGCTGATTCTGGTTCTTCTTAGATTGATCATAAGAACATACTGAAGTACAATATCAATGTTTGTGAAATTCCTGTATAGAAAGGGGTCCCTGACATCCTTCTGGGCCCTGAGAAATTCCTTAGAAATATAACTTTGGCTGGGCACCTTTGGGTCTGAAAATAGTCTGATAAGACCCAAGGGGTCATGGATATACCATAAAATTGTCTAAAGATTTACAAAGCACCCTTGTTAGCCTAATTATCTTGCTTTATCTGTAAGATTCCTGCTTCCTCCCAGGACTGCCTCCCCTTCCCCAGATGCAGTTGGAACCATAAGATAGTAAAGTTCACTCCCTCAAACCTGTGGGAAGCCTGTGAATCTTTGACTCCCTCCATTTCAGGAAACATGTTCAGACATAACACAGAGACCTTGACCCTTTCCCACTCTGTCCAGCCCCCTATCTATACTGAGCCATATGTTTACATACGTTTGTATTAGTATAACAAGACAATATATGTAACTGTCTTTGCTCAGTAACCGCCCCCCCCTCAAAACATTATAAAAACCCTATCCCCTGAACACTTAGGTACTGTCTGATTTGGGTACTCAATCCCCAGACAGTCCCTGGGAATAAAGATCTCCAACCTTATAAAATTCTGGTCTCCATCTCATTCTTTCAGTACAATAATATTAAGACAATTCATGAGAAAAATTTCTAGTATCTCTTTCTTATATAAGTTCTTATATTTCATAATGCTGTGATTTATGTCTATTACCTAAAAAAATCCCACATGTATATAAAAATCCCTTCACTGAGCCCCAAAGAGCATCTAATGACAAGAGAATGGATTCTACACTTCCTCTTTCACTTGGTGCAGGAAAACAAGAACGTTCAGCCTCATTGATTTCCTTTTGAGACTTGCTAAAAAGTAAAAATAATAATTAAAAAAAGAGACTTGCTAGAATGTTGGACCCTCAGGGGGTTATTGTGGTACCCCAGCACAGTACAAACCTGTCTCTGAGTGTTCTTAGATTGTGGTTAAACACAGAGGTGAGCATTTTCATTTCAATTCAAAACTAGAGGCTCCCTTGTTTTCATATTTTACAGATGACCCCATGCTCTGAAATCCTGACTTCACTCTACACTGTTTCTGAGCTTACTGCTCCCTGACCCACTCAGCTACTTCACTTGGTCCAAAAGAAAACCACTTTTTTCTACTTCATTTTCATCACGTTGAATTGGCTTTCAGTTTTCCTTTTGTTCTACTGCATCACTTTTTTACCCTGAGGAATTTTGGTATCTCAAAAACTCCAAATAGATACTTTTTTTTGAGGTTTTTGCAAGGCAAATGGGATTAAGTGGCTTGCCCAAGGCCACACAGCTAGGTAATTATTAAGTGTCTGAGACTGGATTTGAACCCAGGTACTCCTGACTCCAAGGCTGGTGCTTTATCCACTATGCCACCTAGCCGCCCCTTAGATACTTCTTTTAAAACTTTTTAGCATTATTCATATGGAAAACTTAGAGAAATTTCATTTTTTAATAGCAGTTTATTTCAGGTTAGCACATCAAATGAATTCCCTTAATATAAATTATTGCTCATATTTTACATGTTAGCAGCTTATTTTTTGATCAGTGAAAGATTATTAATTTTATTTCATTTTCCAAATTGGCTAGATGTAATATCAATGTTACAATATAGGATTCCCCCCCATCCCACCTTTTTAAAAGCTTACTCTCAGAGACTTATAAGTTTTTTTGTCTCTGTGGTTGGCACATTACACAAGCAGAGATTTTTATCTAAGAAGTTCCTCTTTACTTCTAGGGCAAAGACTTATGTGTTGGCTATTTAAAACCCTATACACTAGCACCCAAACTATTTTTCCATTATTTTTTTATTACTTCCCTTATCTAGTCTAGTCAAACTAGCCTTCAAACTGTTTTCATACAGGAAATTCTGCCTCTGCTTTTGTGTCTTAACCCTGGGTTATCTTTCATAACCATAATACATTCCAATCTTTCTTTTATTTTTTCCAATTTTTTCCTTTTTTTCCAATCAAATATCCTTCAAATCTCAGTTCACAAACTACCTCCATGAAACTTTTTCAGTTTTCCTGATTTTTTTTCATCTAATTTTCTCCCTTGAAGAACTGATTTATTTATTTAGTCTCATTGTCTCCTGGGCTTTCTTTGGGGTTTTCTGTGATTAATTGATGTGTGATGGATTCTTCTGCTCCAAACTCCTGCTCCACACACTGATAAAAACCCTTCTTCCCTTGCATTGGGGTTACTCCACCCCCCCCCTTTTGGGGGGTAAGAGTATCTAGCCTTTCTTGTGAAAGACAGTCTCTCTTTTATTCATGTCCCTCCTACTTCCTAGAATCCCTTTCTGGCATTTTTCTGGAAACTTGTCAATGTTTTAAGATAAAATCCTCACTTGTGACAAAAGAGATGAAAATCAGCTATGTCAGAGGACACACATCCCTTCCCTTTAAATATTGGACCCTGGTCCAAATTGTTGAATGACCCTATTGTATTCAAAGACCCATTTGTTCCTGCAGTACATTAGAATTAGTAAAACAAGTCTATAATAGCTGGGTCCTGGGTTAGATCTAAAGGGTGCCTTTAGATGTATCCTTGACTATAGGATAACATTTAGGACTGGTATGTAACTTAGAGGTCAAGTTTGTGACTTGGTCAAAGACTCTAAGTACCTTAAAAAAGGACAAGAAGTTATTCTAACCTCTCCCTTGGGTTTTTAGTCACAAGTCTCTTTCACCTTTGATAAAGCTGGCAAAAAATCTTTTTAAGATCTAGGTCACTGTCTCTTCTTTGCTTAAAGCTTTCAATGACTCCATCTTTTCTAAATTTCTGAATTAAAAATTCTATCCTGAACCCTTCTTAATCTGTCCCCAATATATCTTTGCTTCTTTTTTCAAATTTAAGGCAATGGGGTTAAGAGTGACTTGCCCAAGGCTACACAGTTAGGCACTTATTAAGTGCCTGAGGTCGGATCCAAACCCAGGTTCTCTCAACTCGAGGACTGTTGCTCTATCCACTGTGCCACCTAGCTGTCCCCCCATATATCTTTTCTACACTATTTCACACTAGTCTTCTTCAAGAAGTTCATGTTTCAGCTAAACCTTACAGCATATATGCAGGATATTGGCCATGCCTGAATTATATATACTTCCTTATAGAAATGTGCTGAAAAATGTATAAAAACCAGCACTTTGAAAATGTACAATATACTTTAAGTTTGATCTTCACTGCTAATATTTCTCCATTACTTTCTTAAGTCTAGGTAATCAACAAAAAATAAATCAAGCCTTGATTTGTAGCTTTTGATGATTTCCATAGTATAGATGAGCAGACTAAAAACTTAATCTTCCCTCTCTGTAGAAGCTGACTCCAGTACACTCCTGTTTCCTTTTCTCTTGGTGTCTTGAATCCTCTTCAAGGCCAAGTTCTATTGTTTTGCTTTCCTCAAAGCTCATCTCACCTTCTCAGCTGAAGATGATCTCTCCCTCATCAGATTTCAATGAAGCTATTTTTCTGGCTCTCTGTCTCTTGTTCTCAGTTTTATCCTTGGATTGTATTCATTGGGCTACATATTGGATTCTTTAATTAGACAACCAGCTTTCTGAGAGTACTGATTGTCATTCCTAATCTCTGTTTTTCCAACACCTCCTCCAGTGTTTTGTATATATTCGGTGCTTAATAAATATTGTTTGAATTGAACTATTCCATTGAAACTTCTATCTTACCCTTTGAGGTATTCAGTTCAACTTTTAAGGTGAATTTATTTGGTAAGATAGTGCATAATTAATGGTGTACAAAGATTTTATATTCATTTAATGAAAAATATTAATATTGTACAAATGTACACATTTCTTTTTCCTTTTTTTAGATTTTGCAAGGCAATGGGGTTAAGTGGCTTGCCCAAGGCCACATGACTAGGTAATTATTAAGTGTCTGAGGCCAGATTTGAACTCAGGTACTCCTGACTCCAAGGCCAGTGCTCTATCCACTGTGCCACCTAGCCACCCTTAATGTATACATTTCTTAATCAATAATAAATGATATATATCATGACCAGAATATTCAATTAATACAATTTAAATTCAATTAAATAAAAATTAAAAAAGAACAAACTTCTGAGCACAAATAAAACTCTGTATTTTGACTTTTTCATTTTATTAATAATAGTTCAAATTATTTTTATAATTCTTGTCCTCACCTCTACTGTTCTTACAGTAGTCCTCTATGACTTCTTAAATCATGTAGATTAAACTATAATGCCTCTGTGGACAACTTATTTGATCTACATATGCAGAATTCTTCTTTCTCCTTGTCTGTAGTCTAACATTATTATCTGTTATTGAATATTTTCTGCCAAATATCCCACTTATCCCAAATTCAATATGTCCAAAACTGAAATTATTTTCTCCCTCTTCTCGATTTCTATTGAATCATTACCCTTTTTGTCACCCAAATTTGTACTCTTAGAACCAGCATCAACTCATCTTTCACCCCATGTTTTAATTCTTGTTGATTCTGCCTATACCATATCTCATCCTAAGATTTTTTTTTTGATTCACATAGTCAACACCATAGTTTAGTCTAGCATCACCTCTTACCTCAACTATTATAACTCTATCCTGATTGGTCTCCTTTCTTCTTGTTTCCCCTTCTCCAAACCACTATACAGAGACCCAAGTGATTTTCATAGCACATAGACCTGATTGTGCCATTCCCCTCATTAAATATCAGTGACTGTTACATTTCAGGCTTATTTTGTTGTTTTAAAAAAATGAAATGAATAGAATTGATAGACAGCATGTTAAAATCTTCCCAAAGATACTTACTAGCTATGACTTCTCTAAATCTCATTTCCTGCAGCTGTCTCATTGTTATGTGAACTGTTGTGAGAACCAAATGAGATAATATATGGAAAGCTCTTTAACAGACCTTAAAGAATTATAAAATGTTATTCTTATTGTTGCAATTAACAATTCTATGGACAAGTCATTGTAGTTTTATGACAATATGATTAATTAGTATGTTTAGTTAATAATTAATATGCCAGAATTTCAATGGCTATGAATTCTATGGGCTACTTTAATGTTCGTCATATATGATATTTAATTTCCATCTCTTTACCTTTTCACAAACTGCATCCTGGAATGCACTCATTTTTCCCTTCTGCCTCTTACATTATCTAGTTTCTTTCAAGGTTCAGGTCAAATACCATCAACTATATGAGACCCTGTCTAATCCCCACTGTTGCTAGTATCTCCTCCTCTATGTAACTTATATTTCTTACAGATATTTTGTTTATGTTTCTAGGTGAACCTGCTTTATTCCTCTGTAGAAGGTAACTTTTAGAGGGGGCAGTGAATATTTTTTTTGGTCTCTCTATATACTAAGGCCTAGTACATTGGCAAACATAATAAAGAATATTATAATGCTTCATAAATGCTTTTTGATTGATCTTTTGGTGGTAGTCTTTAGATTTGATATTCAGATCCTTTATTTTTGGGTTCAATCTATTCTTAGTTTGCTGAGTTCCCCCATCTGAGTTTCTCTAAATTAAAATTTCCTTCATTTGAGGGCACACTCCTTTTTCCTCTTCCTTTTTTCATGATTTAACATGTGTTTAGTTTCCTTTTGGTTCTTACATCACTTTTTTTTTTACTTTCAAGAATTTCTTATGTAATCTTTTTTTTTAAAAAAAACCACTAAACAAATTCATTCCTATGAATTTTTTCATTTTTTTTATGTGAAAAACTGAAAGAAACAGAAGGTCTGGCATGGGCAATAACATGATAAAGCTCTGTCTTGGGCCCTGTATTCCTGTCTTTCACCATAACACTCTATGGGACCTCCATAAGCTCCAAAGGGTCAATTATCATACCTATAAAGATGACTCATAGCTTTTCATATGATTTGATAGGTCTATATGCTATTAACCTTTTGATTTACCTTATAAAATTTTCTTGCTTATTTTTGAAGTCTTACTCTATAATTTCTATATTTGTAAGTATTACTAATTCTTGTTTAATTTGTGGAAAGGTTTTTGATATTTCATTTAATGAGTCTATAGTTGATGAATTATTTTTCCTTTTGTTGATCATCTTATAACCAAGGCTTTCTTGGGTTGGTCCATTGGGTTAAGGGAAATGACTGTGATGATAGTCTGGTAATTATTGAATAATGGAACATATAATAATAAGTCTCAGTCAATTGAAAATGACTTTTGGTGCTTGAATTTGCAAGGGAGCAGGGTTCTTCTTGGTTAAAGACCACAGTGAAGATCAGGAGAGCAGTAACCATGCCTCTCACTGGATCAAAACAGCTTAGAAACACCAAAAAAACTTACAGATCTCCAGAACTGGCTGTGAAAATAGTAGTGTCAAAATGCTTTCAGCTTGGGACAATGCCCCCCACATTCCCTGGGAGACAAAGTTCAACTTTAGTATGAAGTTCAAAGTCAAGAAATAATCTGGAAAAATGAGGACATAATAATACAATGCAAAAACAATTAAAAATAAGAGCACAACTATGAAAAACTGTTATTGTGACAGGGAAGATAAGGACACACACTCAGATGAAGACAATAAAATGAAAACAACTATGAGCAAAGCCTAAAGAAAAATGTCAATTAGACACCCCCCCCCACAATTTCCAAAAAAACTAAGAAAAGAGCAAAAATGTTTTGAAAAATTAGATAAGAGTGGCAAAAGAAAAACTGAGGGAAATGAGAGTGGCACATTATGAAGAAACTAACATCTGAAAAGACAGTATTGATCCAATACTAAAAGGTACAAAATCTCTTTGAAGAAAAGAGTTTTTTGGTAAAAGAGGCATAAAACTTCACAGATGAATATAATTCAGCAGATTTGACCAAATGGAAAAAGATTAGCAAAAGCTTATTAAAGAAAAGATTAGAATTGGGCAAATGGTAGCTGATGATTACACGAGACCTTAGAAAACAATGAAATAAAGTTAGAACAGTGAAAAAATAGTAAAAATGTGAAATAACTCATCTGAAAAGCAGTTGGCCTGGAAAATAGATCAAAGAGAGATAATTTAATAATTATTAGACTACCTAAAAGCCATGTTAAAAAGTTTAGATATCATATTTCAAGAAATTATGAAAGAAAATTAAACCTTAAACCAGAAACTGAAAAATCCATTAATCACCTCCTAAAAGAGATCCCAAAATAAAACTTCCTAAAAATACTATAGCCAAATTCTAGAGCACCCAGGTCAAGGAGATAATACTGAAAACCATCAGAAAGAGAGCATTCAAATATCATGGAGATATGATCAGGATCACACAAGATTTAGCAACTTCTGCATTAAAGAAACAAAAGACTTACAACATGGTATTCTAGAAGGCAAAGAAACTAGGATTACAAGTATGAATAATCTGCTCAGCAAAAAATTAATATAATCTTTTTGGGGAAAAATGGACATGAAATTGAACTTTCAAGAATTTCTGATGAAAAGCTAATAGAAAAAATTAACATTCAATCCCAAGACTTAAGAGAAGCATTAAAAAGTAAACATGAAAGAGAAATCATAAGAGACTCAATAAGTTACATTTTTTCTATTTCCATATAGGAAGATGATATGTGTAACTCATAAGAATTTTTTCAGTTATACAGCAGTTAGAAGGAGGCTACATAGACAAAGGGCATGGGTATTAGTTGATTATGTTGGAATGCTATAAAAATGGAGAGGTGAGAAAGAAAATAAGATGGAAGGAAATACACAGTTAGTAATAATAACTGTGACTGTGATGACTGGGTTCAACCTTATTGTAAAACACAAGTGGGTAGCAGAACGAATTAGAAATAAGGAGTCAACAATGTGTTGACAATAAATAAATACACTTGAAACAGACATACACAGAGTTAACATTAGGAATTGGAGCAGTCTATTATTAGGCTGAGGCAATATAATAAAAATGACAGTTCTAACCAAATTAATTTACTCTGTTTCATACCAATCAAACCACCAAAAATTATTTTACAGAGTCAGAAAAAATAATAACAAAATTCTTCTGGAACAACAAATGTCAAAGGATATCAAGGAAATGGAAAAAAAAAGATGAAGGAAGGCAGCCTTGTAGTACCAGACTTCAAACTATATTAAAAAATGGTAGTCATCAAAACAATTTAATACTGACTTAGAAATAGTGGTGGATCACTGAAATAGATTAGGTATGCATTATGTAGTAGTAAATGAGTATAGTAATCTAGTTTTTGATAGTATTAAATCTAAGCTTGGGGGGGTAAGAATTCACCATTTGACAATAATTCATGGGAAAACTGAAACACAATTTAACAGAAACTAGCAGAGACCAACATCTTAGTTATAACATTTTCCAAAATAAGATAAAAATGTGTAAATGATTTAGATATAAAGGGTAATGTCATATATAAATTTAGGGAGCATGGTAAAAAACTGTACATGTCTAATCTTTGACTAAGGAAAGAATTTATGATCAAATAATAGAGAGGATTACAAGAAGTAAATACATTTTTAAATTTTTTTAAATATAATTTTCCTCCAATTACATGCAAAAACAAATTTCAGCATGCACTTTCAAAACCTTGAGTTCCAAATTCTCTCCCTTCCTCCCACTCTACTCCCCCTCATTGAGAAAACAAGTTATTTCATGTAGGTTAAAATGTGCATTCATGAAAAACATTGCCACAATAGTAATGTTGTAAAAAGGAAATAAATAATTTTTATTACACGATTACATTTTATTATATGATTGCATTGGTTTTGCAAAAGAAAACCATGCAGCTAAAATTTGAAGGAAAGTAATACATATATGAACTTGTATAGTAAAGTGAGCAGAACCAGGAGAACATTGTATACAGTAACAGCAATATTGTAACAATGATCAACTGTGAAAGACTTAGATTCTCTAACCAATATAATGAACCAAGGTAATTCCAAAGGATTTATTTGAGGAGGTGGGGGAGCTATCTATATCCAGAAAGTAAATGAATGAGTAGATTAAAGCATGCTTTTATCACTTATTTAGATCTTACTTTTTAAAAATATAACTAATATGAAAATATATTTCACAGATCTTTATATGTATAATTAATATCATATTACTTCCCTTCTCAATGGGTAAGGGAGAGAGTTAAGAACTGGGAACTTAAACTTCATTAAATGAATTTTAAAATAATATAGTATGATTATTTTAAAAAATAATCACCTATAAAATGCCATGGATGAAGCACAAAATAATCCTATTTACACTGTATTTAGCTTAACATAGAATTATACCTCCAAAATATTATTATGAATAAAGCAGTACTAATATAAACACATTTTTTCACAGATGAACAAACTAAATTTGAGGTTTACCGAATCCAGTGTACCTTCCAGTGCCCTTATCCTGACTCTTGAGACAAAAAGAAGTTAGTGCATGATAATCTTAAGATTCAGTTCTGATTTTAAAAGTGCTATCCTGGGCTAAATTTGCTTAAGTCTTTCCATTCTTAAAAAAAGATAAAAACCTCCTGTCTAAGCCTAACTATCCCTCAGGCTACTGAAGGGTATTACATCACTTTTTAGTGAGACTTTTAGGGAGAAAAATATCTACATTTCTTCCTTTCACTTTCTCTTTCTCTTTCTCTCTCTCTCTCTCTCTCTCTCTCTCTCTCTCTCTCTCTCTCTCTCTCTCTCTCTCTCTCTCTCTTTCTCCCTCCTCTCCTCTCCTCTCTTCTATTTAAGAGAATGTTTACTCCAAAGGTTTTTTCTGAAAGAAACATACATTTTCCTGCCAAAAGCTGGAGGACATGATTTCCCATTACATCACTTGTCCCTGGTGATGAGATGGGAATTAGATTCACATTTAGCTCTGTTCCTGTACAGCTATTCTACCAAGTTCCAAGTCCATTGAACTCCTTTACCCACCCCACCCCACTTCATGGGCCCAAGTCCCAGTCTTTTGGCTTCCTCTGTCAACATAATCTGTACAAAAATCTTGTCCTGGTTCCAAGGTCAGCATGTCTGAACTGCTAGATCTGGGAATTCCAACCTCTACACCAAGAATTAAAAAGGAAAAAAACAAAACTGAGATTGCAAGCCCTAATCTTGAGACCACAGGGCCCAAGGGAGGGGAAGGTATTTTCCTCTCTCAGTTAGTGCATGGTGCCCATGCTTTGAGTGAACAGACCTTCATCTTCTGAATATATCTGGAAAAGGCCCAATTCTTGGACTCTTTCCCAAAGAGCCATTTCTTAACATTTTTTTTTTTTTGCTAGGCAATGGGGTTAAGTGGCTTGCTGAAGGCCACACAGCTTGGTAATTATTAAACGTTTGAGGTCAAATTTGAACTCAGGTACTCCTGACTCCAGGGCCAGTGCTCTATCTACTGCACCACCTAGCTGCCCCTTTCCTAACATATCTTTTACATTTGACACTGTTAACTATCCTCTTTTCCTGTGTTTTCATGACACTATTCTCTTGTTCTTCTTTTACCTGTCCAATCACTATTCCGTCTCCTTTGCTAGTTCATCATCTATATAGAGCCCTCTAATTGTTGAAATTCCCAGGCTCTCATCTCTTCTCTCTATATACATTCTTTCTTGAATGATCTTATTATCCTCCATGGGCTTAATTCTAATTTTTATGCTTTATGCTTTACATATTTATCATCATATTCACAAACTTACCATCTTTATGATATTTATATCTATACATACAACTCCAGTCCCACATCACTATGTCTTTCAACAATTTCATACTTAATGTCCTAGAGACATACTTGTCTAAAATAGAATTTATTATCTTTGTCGCTTAACTCATCTTCCATCCAAACTTCTCTATTTTTATTGAGGATAGCACCATTCTTTCAGAGTTCTAAGTTTATAACCTTGGCATTATCCTCACTCCTTTCTCTTCCTCACTCTACATATGTAATCAGTTATCAAAGCTTAATAACAAATCTTTCAACAATACAACATTTCTTGTATCTGTCTATTTCTCTCTACTCAGTCACCATTTTAATTTAGATCTTCATCTACTTACCAGGAATGTGTTGGGGTTAGCTTTAGAACAATTGCTAATTTTTTAGTGTGAGTCTTTAACTCAGAAATCAGTAATTGATAGACATTGTCTAGAATTTTTAAAAATGTTAAATTCAGGGGAAGCTAGGTGGTGCAGTGAATAGGGCACTGGCCCTGGAGTCAGGAGGACCTGAGTTCAAATGTGACCTCCGAGGCTTAATAATTACCTAATTGTTGTGACCATAGGCAAATTGCCTTACAACCCTCCCCCAAAAATGTTAAATTCAGATTAAATTTAGAAATGTTACTATGCATATTTTTTCCTGAAGTACCTAATTATTAAATATTTACCAGTTTATCCATGCCTCTCAGCTATATTATTGCAGTGTAATCCTAATTGGTGTCTCTGCCTCCCCATCCTCCACATGGCAGTCACTGTGATTTTCTTAAACATAGAATGCTCCTATACTCAATCAATTCCAATGTTCCCTATTGTCTCCAGGAGCAAATTAATGTCTTTGTCTTTTCAAGTCCTCAGTCTCATTGGACACTACTCTCCCACTGATCCTCTGTAGTACAATACAACAAACTTCTCTCCATTCCTCAGACATGGGTCTATTTCTTGTCTCTGGACTTTTTGCAATCCTTTGTTTCCTTCCTCTTACCTGCTATCTTGTCCTTCCTCCTTACATCCTCACCTTTCCAATTCCCCTTTGGGTATTGTCTTCTCTTATTACAATATATGATCCTAAGAGTAGA
Source organism: Macrotis lagotis (assembly GCF_037893015.1). NCBI lineage: Eukaryota > Metazoa > Chordata > Mammalia > Peramelemorphia > Peramelidae > Macrotis > Macrotis lagotis. The sequence continues at coordinate 193,212,198 of NC_133666.1, forward strand.
GTTGTACTTATTGCTTCTATTTACATCCTCAGTACATAGTAAAGAATCTGATACATTAGAAACATATTATATATGCTCTAACTAGCTAGCCAACTATCTTATTGTACTGGCCCAGTGCTGGAGATGGTCTGTACCAACTCTCAAGAATCAATTGTTGAATTCAGTGTGAACATTTGCACCTCAGAAATAGACAAACTTTACAAATTGGGTTTGTTTTATTTTTATTTTTTGATTTAAGGAAATAATGAAAAAATATTAATAATACAGATTAAACTGCAAAAGTACTAAAACATTGCTTCTTATGCAATGATACTGTTCTAAACGAATACATGCACATTAACATTACCAGACTAAACAGAATTAATAATATTTCCAATTCAGAAGAAAGCTGAATTTAGAAAAAAAACAGAAAATTTAAAGCTAAAATATCTTACTTCAGTAGAATTTCTTGTCATAAAATAAAATAAAATGAGGCTAGAAACAAGTTCCTGAGTTGCTTATTTATTAGTCAAACAAAGGAGTCCATTTAATGATGGGAAGTTAATTAAGTCACATTGATTATAGTAGTTGAAGAAAAGTGTCCAAAGAAAATAAATTTGTATAAGACTACCTATCTTTTGACTCAATTAAAAAATCATTGCTTAATATTTGAACATTTTCAAAGATGAAATATGTAAAATCTCACTAATGATCAGCATTAAAGATGAATTTTCTGATCAAGCATTAAGTTGAAACCTCCATTCTATTCTTCTTATTAGTAGATTTGCATTATAAAAATTGTACTATAATTGCATTTTATCAATTAAAAATAGCTTTCTCTCTGGTTGTGTAAGTATCTACATAATGCTCTCAATTTTGCCTTTTGGTCTACAAAGCCTAAAATGTTTATTATCTGTAGCATTATAGAAAATGTTTGCCAACTTCTGCTCTATACTATTTTACTTGAATTCATTAGCATCCATGGATTCAGTTATCACATTGTCTTACACATGTCCACATAGTTCAACCTGAATCTTTCAAAAAATTTTCTGGCTTGAAGTCTTTAAAAGTATATGAAGATTGGCTTATCCTAGACTGTAACAAACAATATCATATTTGACCCCTGATTGACCCACCTATGTACTAAACAGTTTCTATATACACAATATTGGTTGAATAAACAAGAAATGCAATGCTTTACTGATCAAAATCAGTTTAGCAAATTTGAACTGATTTATTTATACAAGGTCAGAAAACTTTCCTAGTGAAAATGTCATTGTATTAGATAAGGTGGGAGTGAGAGACAAAAGTTCTGGTATTCAGTAGTTTTTCAGTCATGTCCAACTTTTTGTAACCCTATTGAGGGTTTTCTTGGGAAAGATCCTGGAGTGGTTTGCCATTTTCTTTTCCAGTTCATTTTACAAATGAGGCAAACAGGCTTAAATGACTTGCCCAGGACCACATATCTAGTAAGTGTATGGGAATTGAATTTGAGCCCAGATCCTCTTGATTCTGTCTATAGCACTGTGCTATCTATCCTGACCACCGACTAGATTGCTCCAAAGGATCCCTCCCACTCAGGTCTAGTGAATAACAATCAAATATAAGGACAGAGACACAGACTTCTGGGGTTTTCAGTAAGGGTATATTACCCTCATCTTAATCATAAGGTGCATAACATAATAAGGGGTACTCATGAAGCTTTGTTTATGTGACCATGGTAACTCATAATTGAAGAGTCTGTGAGGAATAATGACCTTGATTCATGATCCTTTGAGGATTTATATTCTTTCTCAGTAGCTCACTCATGATTTCCTCATAGCCTAGTTAATAATGCCATTGGGATGTGAGAGACTTAGGGAAATTCTTTGCTTATCTACTTTCCTGAAGTATCTTGAAGTTCAAACTATTGTAGCAGGGCCAAGAAAAATGTCAATTTCTATGATTCTTTGCATAATGTTCCATCTCTAGTTCTGTATGTTATCTTAGTAGGTAGGATATGATTGCTCTTCTAGAATTTTAAAACTTCAAGTACTATTTCCATTCCTCATGCAGAGGAATGTAAATGAATCAATATTGCTTACTATATATGATATACATGCATATACACTTTTATGCATAGCTATAATATTAAGTAGAGTATCTAGGTGGTTTAGTGGATAGAGGCCCAGGCCTGGACACAGGAAGACACGAGATCAAATTTGTTTTAATAATTTACTATATGTTAATCTGGGCAAATTGTTTAACTCTGTTTATCTCAGTTTCCTCATTGGTGGAATGAATCAGAGAAGGAAATGGCAAACAATTCTAGTATTTTTGCCAAGAAAACCCAAAATAAGGCCATGAAGAGTCACATGTGACTGAAACAAATTAACCATAAAAGCAATTAATAACAATGATAGAAATAAAAATAACTAAGGCCTTTCTTCTTAGTGTTGCTTTAAAGATTTATTCCCACTCCTACATGGAAACTGGTCAGCATTTCACTTTTCTGGATGTGTGTGTGTGTGTGTGTGTGTGTGTGTGTGTGTGTGTGTGTGTGTGTTGCAAGGCAATACTTGCCCAAGGGTACACAGCTAGGTAATTATTAAGAGTCTAAGGTGGGTTTGAGCTTAGATCCTCCTGACTCCAGGACTCGTGCTCTATCTACTGTACTACCTAGCTATCCCTGGTCAGCATTTCACATGTGGAATCCCAGAGGAGAAAAATTCCATTAAGTACTTCTCTAAATTCTTGGATTCAGCAGTTGAGAGAACAATCAAAGGCTATTTTCCTAACATTTGCCAGAAAATTTTTGTGTTTCATAATTGCTAATTCTCCCTTAACTTTTGCCTTTACCTCTAAAAGTGGTCACATTCTCCCTTTCTTTTCCCCATGATTTCATTGATAAATATTCTTCTGAACATAGGCTGCCCCACAATACCTGGAATAATAAATAAGTTGTAGTATACATTCCACATCAGCCCTCTTCCCCCCCCAACTATTTTTTTATATTATTGAATAATTCACACACCATTCCTCTCATATCCCTATTGCACATCTACTTTGTACAAAGATTGCAGCATATATCTAGATTTTAAATTCTTTCTACCTCCCTTTTATTCATTTTGATTAAATATTTCTTTATCTAAAAATATTTCATTGTTGCCTTTGATTTTGATATAAGCCTGATGTATTTTCTTTACTACCTTTTTCTTGTTCTATTCATTAATACTTTGTATTTCTATCTATCATCTATATGTTTGTCTATCTATTTACCTACCTATCTATCATCTATCTATCATTTAAGTATTCGCTTATCTATCTATATAGAATCCATATGTCTAGGATCTAAGGGCTACATCTAGAGTCTCAAGATGAAATACTAGCCATGATCTAGACACCTGATTTGTCAGAATGAGGGAGAATTGGGATAATAGCTGGAAGGTGGTGGATCTGGAAACTGATTCAGTCATTTTGTAAAGCAATTTGGAACTATACCTCTAAAGTCATGAAGCTGAGTATATTCTTTGACCCAGCAACAACACTACTAAGTTTATAGTTTAAAAGAAATGAAAGAAGCAGGACAAAACACACACACACACAGATTCACAAAAATATTTTGGAAGCTCTTTTTGTAGTAATAAAAAAGGAGAAACTAAAAGGTCTCTCTACCTTTCAGACAAAAACAAAATAGTGAGATATGAATATAATGGGATATCATTATGTCACAAAAAATGATAAATTTTCAGAAGAAACTGAGAATACCTCTTAAAATTCAATGATGTAGAGTAAATTGAGCACATCTAGGAGAAAAAATAAACCATGATAAGAAATTATAAAGGAAAATACCTTTGAAAGAACATCATATATGATATGATAAATTATAATTACAGAAAATTGAAGAGGAAGCATACTAATTCCTGCCAAAATGGTGCTAGATGGAATGACATCTCAGACAAGTCCAGTTTGAGAATTTATTTTATTTGACCAACCATGTTTTTTAATGAAGATTTTCTTTTTCTCCCTTATTATTCAATAGGAGAAGGAGTAAAGAAGTGAGGGGGGGAAATAAATAGTTGTTAATTTGGAAAATGATTAAATTTAGGGGAAGAAAGTATAATTCCAGAGAATTGTTACATAAACTCGATTATATTTAAATTAAGTTCTTGCCATTTTTATATGTTACACCACTGTTGTGTTTTGAGTACTTTGTGAAATTGGCATGAATTTTATGCCCATTGTGACTGGTAGGCTCCAATTTTTTCCCCTTTGTTAACTCTCTCAGACCCAGGTTTTTTTTTTAAAACCATTGATTTGGGGACCAGGACTGAGGCAGTGGCCTTATGATTCTTGTCCTGGGAGAACACCTGAGGCAGCATGGAATAATAAAACATAGATGCTTGGAGTTGGAATCAAATAGCCCTGGGTTCAAATCCTTCTGCAGACCCCGGATAATTCATTTAATTTATATGTCTCTATTACTGCATTTCTAAAGTGAGGAGGTTGGATTCAATGATAGTCCAACTCTAAATAATGATTCTGTGAATTTGTAAAATTGTTCCTTAGACTTCATTTTGTCCATGGTCCTCAACGCAGCAGTTTCTTTCAATAGTCTTACTAATGTGGGTGAATGCAATAAGGCTGATTAAGTGTGTTTTTTCTGCTCTCTGCTGGCTGCATTGCAGTACTGCTTATGTAGTATCTGATTTTTCTCTGAAATTATGACCAAGTCTCTTCTGTGTCTCTTCTCTGTCCTTTTATCAAATTAGGCTTTTGGTATAAGAATTGTTTTTTATATATCTTTTTTTCTCTTATTTCTGCAATGTTTGGCTATGTTCTCATGTGTACTGGGCTCAAAGGTGAGGTACATCTCAGATCCCCAACCTTGTAATATAGTTTTGTTTTTGAACCGGCTAATCTCTAGTCTTAACTATTGAGTTTTCACAGCTATCACATAATCTGGAATTCAGATTTTCTATCCCTTGGGGTAGGGAGAACCCTCCAACTTCCTTTCCTCCATTTCTCCAAAGCAGTGTAATGCCAAATAGGACTTTTTAAAATTTATTATACAACATTACAAAGATAAAATGCAACAATCATAGCAAATTTATATAGCACTTTATTTTTACAAAACACTTTTCATGCAGTAATGTTGAAAGTCAAGGGATGCAAATAATGAACCATTTTGCAGGTGAGGAAACTGGTGAAGTGAATTACTCAGGATCTCATAGTTGTGAAGGTGCAACATCTGAGAATCCATTGTAGGTCAATTCTCAGTTCTGTGGTCTTTTCACAAATTTAAGAGCAGGCAAAAGATTAAAAATTTATAAGTGAAACTTCAAGTCAAGATGGCAGAGAAAAGCCTCTTAACAGACTTTGGATTGACAAAACCCACAGAAGAACAGAGGGGAACATCTTCTGGCAAGATCTGTCATGGTGGTGAGCCCAGGACAGAGAACAGAGGCCCAGAGTACCAGCAGCAGGTGAAGCAGGGGACTATTCTGAGCTGCAGTGGAGATGGAAGCTTTGGAGGTTAGTATGGAGATTGGCCTGCGAGATCCCAGGGTGCTGACAGGAAGAGTGCCAGAAGGGTTGCCCAGGACACCCAGCTTGGTTGATCTGGAAGGTCCAAATTGCAAACCCCCATTGTACCCAGAGGAACCTCCCAGTGTTTCCAGCAGAGCCTGCAGAATCAATCTCAGGTGTTTACATCTTGTCCCAAAGTCCAGGCAGAGAAATTCCCCAGCACTGATTACAAAAAGAGGCCCTCTGGCATTTCTAGCTGAGACTGCCTAGCCCAGCAACTGGGTTGTATGAGGAAAACTCAGGCAAAGGGAGTGGACCACTGACATCCCCAACATAGACAATACAGGGAAAGCTTCTGGCATTCCTTACTGGTTGGTTCACAGAATAACTCCTGGGAATTCCTAACTCCAGTGGGCAAGGCCTCTAGGGTTCTCAACATCGAAGGTCTGTGAAGAAGCCCCTCCATAACTTTGATGGAATGATTTTTAAAAAAATTATTTCATTAAGGCTATAAGGAAAGATAACATTCTAAAATTTAAAAAGTCCAATATAAAGCAGGATCTCTTGAATGTTACCTTGGAGATAAGGATACTAACTTAGAAAAGGACAGAATGGTCACATTATTTGAAGCTTCAGAGAAGAATGTGAATTGGTCTCCAGTCCAGAAAGATTTCTTTTTTTTTTTTTAGGGGTTTTTTTTTGCAAGGCAAACAGGATTAAGTGGCTTGCCCAAGGCCACACAGCTAGGTAATTATTAAGTGTCTGAGACCGGATTTGAACCCAGGTACTCCTGAGTCCAGGGCCAGTGCTTTATCCACTATGCCACCTAGCTGCCCCACAGAAAGATTTCTTAGAAAAGATCAGAAAGGAGTTTAAAAATCAAATGGAAAAATTGGGAAAAGAAATGCAAGAGAAAATTAACATCTTACAACAAAAAATGACATAAGAAAACAAGTCCTTTTGTTAGTTTTTTGCAAGGCAATGGGGTTAAGTGACTTGCTTAAGGTCACACAGGTAGGTAATTATTATTAAGTGTCTGAGGTTGGATTTGAACTCAGGTCCTCTTGACTCCAGGACTGGTGCTCTATTCACTGTGCCCCAAAACAAATCCTTTAAAAATACAATTGGGCAAATGCTAAAAGAAAATAATTCCCTCAGAAACACAATTGGGAAAATGGAAAAAGATAACAAGTCCTTTAAAAATTAAAATTGACCAAATGGAAAAGGAGATACAAAACCTAAATGCACAAAATTCTGCTCTGAGAGATAGATTGTGGTTTGTGGAAACTAATGGCTTCATGAGACACCAAGAATCTGTTAAACAAAATTTAAAAAATGAAAGAAATAGAAGAAAATGTAAAATACCTCATTGATATAACTGACCTGGAGAAGAGATCCAGAAGAGACAATTTAAGAATCATAAAGCTACTTGAAAACCTTGATAAAAAAGAGCCTGGAATCCAAACTTCAGGAGGATTTCCCTGATATCCTGGAACCAGAAGGCAAAATAGTCATTGAAAGAAGCTATTGATTCCATCCTGAAAGGGATCCCCAAATGAAATTTGTGACCAAACTCCAGAATTATCAGATCAAAGAGAAAAGCCTGCAAGTGGCCAGAAAAAAACAATTCAAATACCAAAGAGCTATAGTCAAGAGTATAAAAAAACCTGCCTGCATCAACATTAAGGGATCAAAGAGCCTGGAATATAATATTCTGGAGAGCAAAGAAGCTTATATTACAACCAAGAATCTAGCAAAACTGAACCTTCTCTTTTTTTGGGGAAAAATGAACATTTCATGGAAAAGGTGATTTTCAAACTTTCTTGAAACTTTCTGGTCTTTTCATACCAGAGCTAAACAGAAAATCTGACCTTCAAACAGGAGACTCAAGATACATATGAAAGTAGACTCAAGATACGCATGAAAAAGGTAAAACTGCTATCCAATAATATTAAACTCATTACATTCTCACCTGAGAGGAAGAGTCTCATAACTCTTAAGAATTGTAACTCTATTGAAGGAATATGCTTAGGCTGAAGGTATGGACATTCATGGTATATACATGATTTTGGTGGAATAATTAAAAATTTATTTCATTAAAAAAGGGAGGGAACTGAAAAAAATGGGCAAAAGGGGAGGATGAATGGGGTAAATTATATCACATGAAGAGATACAAAGGACCTATTGCAATAGAGGGAAAGAAGGGAGGAGGTGAAAAATACCTGAATCTTACTCTCATTGGATTTGACTTAAAGAGTCAAACTCAGTTGAGTTTAGAAATTTATCTTACCTTTCAAGTATTAGGAGAGGAAAGGGAGAGGAAGGAAGGAGGGACTGTTATAAGGAAGGGAAGGAAGAAGGGGAAAAGGGAAAGGGGAAAGAAAAGGGAAGATATTGGATAGAAGGGGAAAATACATTGAGAGAGAAGCAAAACATTGAGGAGGAAGGATAAGGTGAAAGAAGGGGAAAATACAAATGGAGGGGAGATAGCATGGAGGACAGTAAAGAATTAGTAATTATAACTGTGAATGTGAATAGAATGAACTCTCCTATCAAATGGAAGCAGATAGCAGAGTGGTTTAAAAACCAGAATCCTACTATGAACTGCTTACAAGAAACACATTTGAAGCATAGAGATAATGTTTATCCTTCATTTTTGAAGAAGACCATGACATCAAGGATGTAAAGCCATGACAAGTGCACGAATTGGATTTGAGTGAGAGGGAGACTGTGCTAAGTCACCAGTTTCATTTTCTCCTCCAGAACTATCTGGGTCTAGTGACCAGATATGAATCAGGATGACTGGAGACAGCCCTGGATGTGGGACAATCAGAGTTAAGTGATTTGCCCAAGGTCACACAGCTAGTAAGTGGCAAGTGTCTGAGGCCAGATTAAAACTCCTGTATTCCAGAATTCAAGACCAGTGCTCTATCTACTGTGCCACCTACAGAGTAAAAGTAAAAGATTGGAGAAGAATATATTATGCTTCAATTGAAATAAAAAAAGGAGAAGTAGTAATTCTTATCTCCGATGAAGTAAAAGCAGAACTAGATCTCATTAAAAGAGATAAGGAAAGAAACTATAACCTCCTAAGATTCCATAGACAATGGAGTAATTTCAACACTAAATGTGTACTCACCAAGTGGTAGAGCATCCAAATTCTTAGAGGAAAAGCTAAATGAGTTGCAAGAAGAAATAGACAGCAAAACTCTACTGATAAGGGACCTCAATCTCCTTCTCTCAGAATTAGATAAATCTAACCATAAAAACAAGAAGGAAGTTAAGGAGGTGAATAGAATGTTAGAAAACTTAGAAATGATAGCTCTTTAGAGAAAACTGAATAGGGACAGAAAGGAATATGCCTTTTTTTGCAGTATGTGCCACTTACACAAAAATTGACAATGTATTAAGGGCAAACAAACCTCATAATCAAATGCAAAAAGGAGGAAGTATAGAATCCTTCTCAGACCAGGTTGCAGTAAAAATCACATGCAATAAAGGGTCATGGAGAGATAGGCTTAAAACATATTGGAAACTAAATAACCTAATTTTAAAGAATGAGTGGATCAAACAGCAAATCTTAGAAAGACTTAGTGATTTCATGCAAAACAATGACAATGATGCAGTTACTAGGGGATACATTATATCTCTAAAAGTTTACATGAATAAAAGAATACAAGGAAATCAATGAACTGAGTATACAACTAAAAAAAGAGAGAAAAAACAAATTAAAAATCCCCAGTTAAATATCAAATTAGCAATTCTAAAGTTAAAGGTGAAATTAATAAAATATAAAACAAAAAATATTGAACTCTAATAAATAAAACCAAGAGTAATGACCATTTTAAAAGATTTGTGATAGAAAATATCATCCATATCTAGGAAAGGAAGGCCAAAGCTTATTTTTTTTCAAAGTTTATTTTGAATAAAGGAAGACCAAAGTTGTCTTATGCATTTTTTCCTTTCTTTTCTTTCTTCCATTTGAATTTTGTTCTTCTCTCATACCATGTTCAATATCAATCTATGTTTAGTATGGTTATAAATATAGAGTTTATATCAGATTGCTTTCTGTCAGGGGAAGGTGGGGGTAAGGGAGGAAGGGAGAAAATTGTAAAACTCAAAAACCTTATAAAAATAATTGGTAAAAACCACCATTGTAGTTTGGCAAAACAAATAAATAAAATACTTTAAAAAAGTTTATAAGCAGTAATGTTCAACTGTTCAGTTGATTCTGATCCTAACTGCAATATATAGGAACAGACCTAATGCTTTTTCCTCTTCTTTTACCCTCTTGCTCAATTTCCTTCTGTTTTGTTCTTCTTTTGATATTAGAAAAGTTCTAGCTTATACAATAGATTAGTCTTCTAAGCTGCTACTTCTTAGTCTTCTGGAATCTGCATTTCTAATTCTCCACTACTAGCAATTTTCTCCCTACAGGTCTTCACTCTCATCATTTTCAGACTACTTCTTTATCTTCATTATCTGTGATCTTAGATGATTTGCTTGGGATTGTCTTTTTGATGATGGAGCTGGGGTAGCACTTTGAACATAGTAAAAGGTAGAGTATGGTAAGTGTAGTATGAGATATTAAAGAATATTGGTATCAGTGAGGTTAGATATAACCATGTAGGTTTCGTTTCCATGGCTCTTTCTAGATGTGACTCACAGGGAGGCAAAAAGACGTATCTCTCTAGAGTCATTTCCTCCATTCTCTACAGGTGAGACTTTGTTTTCTGCCAGGAAGAGAATAAAAAATTGGGGACAGAGGGTGTCACTTCTTTAGAAAGGGAGTCCTTGAACTAAATCATCTGTCAGGAGAAGATACCAGACATGGGGGTCTTTTCTTGAACTAAAATGCTAAACATTTAAACATTATTACAGAGAGCACAAGTACAATGAACTGACCATGTTCAAATACCAGGTGTACACTTGCCAAAAAAGACTATTTTATGGAAAACTCACACAAGGCAAGTGTTCACAAGGGGGTCAAAAAAAATAATACTGGGATAACCTGAAAGTCTCTCTTAAGAACTGTAGAATTGATTGTACAGCATGGGAGAAACGGACACAGCACTGCCCAGCATGGCATACCCTCATCAGAGAAGGTGCTGGGCTCTATGGGAAAGGGAGAATTGAAGCAACTCAAAGGAAGGAGAGATATGTACGTTTAGAGTACCCACTCCAGGTGTTCACATCAACTATTTGTGCCCAATCTGTGTAGAGCATTCTGAGCTTATATAGATATGATCAGCCACAGCCAGATACACTACAATTCATCTCTAACAGAATGATATCGTTTTGGTCTTCTTCAGTAATGAAGGACATGAACCAAACAACTGAACTAGAATTATTATATCTGCCTTCCTAAATATTGTTAGTCTAGGGAAAATAACATCTAGGTTCAAACTGAGTTCCTGATTTCTATCCCTTAATGGGAAAGGATTGCTTCAAGCTAAATAACCAAGGACTGCCTTCCCACCAAATAAAAATTACACAAAGATTCCTTATGGAAAATTAATTCATTTATTCAAGCTGAGAGAAACCGAAATTAGATAAAACAAATATTTGAGAATACATGTCAGACAATATACAGAAGGAATGAAACCTTCCAATAGCAGTGAGAAATCTCAGCTTGACTGAGAGTCCTAGTGTTTACCCAAGGGGAAATGTCAAAGTAAAAAGTTTGGGATAATAATCTCAGAGTAGGAACATAATCTATGTAATAGAAATTCTATGAAAATCTCTTTGCAGAATCTTTCTCTCCCTCTGAAGACCTGAAGAAATTCTTAATTGGAAGACAGAATAGGATCTCTCTTCTCCCAAGTTCTCACCAACTCTTTCCCTAATGAGAGTGGAGTATTGAATAATCAGTATCTACCAATAAGAAGAAACTTATGCAAAATGACTTTGAACCAGAGGTTACATAGATATTGCTTCCTCTTATGGTTATTGGGGGAGCTTTCATTGAGAGAGATCAAGACCTTTCACATGTACTTTATTTAGATTATTTTATTTCATCCTCTGGACAATCCTGAGAGGAAGGTACCTGAAATATAATTTTCTCCATTTTAAGATAAGGAAACTGAGGCTCAGAGAAGTTACATGATTTGAAAATATGAAGTTTATTTTTTAGTGTTGACTAAAAAGGCGTATTTTTCCCTTCCCATAGACTTTAAATTACTCAGACTAATATGTGAACTTCATTGAGTGTATCTAAAAGAGTTTTTTTTTTGTTTTGTCCAAAAGGGAAAATCACAAATTTGGGTTGCAAAAGTGAATAATGGAATGGAGGGAGTTGGTTCCATCAATAGTTCCTAAGGCATGGAAATAATATTTTATGAGACATTTGTGTATCCTGCCTTTCAAGGTTTACTATGACTCTATCATAGTAGCAAAGACTACCATAAAATATTAAAGTTAATAATTCAACATCTTTCAGAGAGAATTTAGGAGAGAAATTCTGTGTAGAACTAGACAAGATCTTTCCAATGAAATGAACACAGATGAGCATTTTCAATGCAGATGTGAAGAACAAAAACTATAGTATAAAATGATTTTGATGCTCAAGAAATTACAGAAGCAAAAGTTTATAGACTATGTAACTCAGAAGCCTCATGTGTGAACATATTGAATGCTTTCAATTCAGCAAACATATTTATATGAGTTTATTTTCAATGTGATGTGCTGGGGATAAAGCATTTGCCTTGTTTATCAAGTAGTTTGCAACCTAATTAGAAGTAATTGTAATACAAGGACAATATAAGATGAATAGGGAAATCCAGGTAAATTCCTCTAAGAAATTTGAGACAGTCAGGGAAGGATTCCTGGAAAAGTCATCTGATCTGAACCTCAAAGGAAGGGAGCAATTTCAACAAGAGAAGAGGAAAGAGGGAGAGAGTAAGAGAGATAGTCACTGAAGATACTGGTTATGGCATAAGAAAAGAAATGGGAATAAAAAAAAGAGCAGAAGAAAAATGAAGAACAGAATCCCATTTTTTTTCTTTTTCTTTTTTTAGTTTTTGTAAGGCAATGGCATTAAGTGGCTTGCCAAAGGTCACACAGCTAGGTTGATTATTAAGTGTCTGAGACTGGATTTAAACTTGGGTCCTCCTGAATCCAGGGCCAGTGCTCTATCCACTGCACCACCTAGTTGCCTCCCAGAGTCCCATTTTGGTTAGAACATAAAGTATTCCAAGTATATGAAAAGAATTATAAGAATGAATATATATATATAAGCTGAATATGTACTATAGGGGGCTTTGCTGGTACCATGATTTAATGCTTTATTTGGTAAATAGTTATCCACATTTAGGAAGTTTTTTTAAATTTGCAAACAAACTTCCTCATTGCATTTGCAAACTTAAAGCCCTATATAAATATGTTAATTGTATTATTATTTACTTCATGAGGTAGATAGTATAAATATTATCAGGTCAATTTTAATAGAGGAAGAAACAGAGGCTATAAAATCTTAAGAAATTTGTTTTGGTTGGTTCAGTAATTTTTAAATTTTCTTTCGCGGATCTATTTTCTAGGTCCATTGTTTTTCCAATGAGATATTTCACTTTTTTCCCCCCCAGTTTTTCATTCTTTTTATTTTGTTTATTGTTTCCTTGATTTCACACAAAGTCACTAGCTGCCCTTAGCTCCATTCTAAATTTTGAGGATTTTTTTCTTTAGAGAACTTATTTATCTCCTTTTCCATTTGGCCAGTTATGCTTTTTTTTTAAGGCATTCTTCTCCTCATTGGTCTATTGGACCAATTGCTTTTGCTATTTGACCCAAATTGGTTGTTAAGATGTTATTTTCTTCAGTATTTTTTGTATCTCTTTCAATAAACTGCTGACTTGGTTTTCATGAATTTTGCTCTTATTTCACTTTCCATTTTTTTCCTCTACCTCCCTTATTTGATTTTCAAAAATATTTTTTTAGCTCTTCCATAACCTGAGACTAATTCATGTTTTTCTGGAAGGCTTTGGATGCAGAAAATTTGACTTTGTAATCTTCTTCTGAGTGTCTATTTTTACTCTCCACAGGACCAAAAGTAATTGTCTATGGTTAGATCTTTTTCTTCTTTTGTTTACTCATTTCCCCAGACTATGACTTGATTTTAATTCTTGACTCTGCTTCCAGGGTGGAGCAGACACTGTCCCAAGCTTTAGGAAGTTTTTGCAATGTTTTCAGGGATGCTCTCCCATCTCCCCGGGATCTGCATATTCTCAATTCCTCCAAGGTCTTATGAGGGGCTCTGACTGCTCTCCTGACCTGTGCTCTGGTCTGTGGGTGACCACCAACACTATTTTCCCCCTGGAACCAAGAGGAGGATTCCTGCTCTGCTGCAGACAGTAAACTTTGTTCTGATTCTGCTCCTTTTCCTGAGCCTGGGGCCCGAGACTGCAACCTGGTCAACAAAGTCCTACCTCAGAGATAGCAAAGAGATCGCTGCAATCTCCACCATCCCCTTACCATCCATGGATTGAGCAACTTCCAGGTGGTTCCCTGTTGGGTGTCTCTCCAGGTCTGCTCTTGGTCCCCTGGGGCCAGGTTGAGCTGAGCCCTGTGCTGGACTGGGTATAGCTCTCCTTATAGTGCATCAGAGTTTTCTTGCTGACCTGTAAGGGACTGTTTTGTGTGTGTGTGTGTGTGTGTGTGTGTGTGTGTGTGTGTAAGTACTGTAAACTCACCAATTTGTGTCCTCAAGCACCAGAGCCTTGTTTTCCTGGCTGATTGTAGAGTGCCAGGGGAATGGGAGTAGAGCAGGGACTGGGGAGGATATTTAAGCACTTGTATTTGGTTTAATAAATGGAGATCTTGGAGTACCTGGAGATCTAAGAGATCTTGGAGAACTTGTCACCCTTTCCATCCTTGTCTCCCATTCACCTGGGTAAGGATAGGCTAACCAGCAGGAACCTAACTCTTCCTGAGCAGCTAGTCTAACAGGAACATAACAATGACTTTCTAAGTTGTCCCTGGCAAATCCTGGACTGAGAAGTCTGGAACCTGCCACCACTGCCATGGACCCAGGTGCCCTCTAGTGTGTTCTTGGATAGTTGGAGCCTGTTCATTCTGGCCTGGATTGTTGACTCTTTCTAATCCTGTTGCAGCAGACTCTTCCCATGGATCTTCCAAGTTGGGTTGGAAAATTGTCACTCAATCTTTCTGTGCATTCTGCCACTTTAGAATTTGCTTAGAATCATTTTTTAAAAGAATGATTTAAAAGGTATTTTTTAAAAAGGTATTTGGAATGATTTGGGGGAGAGCTTGTGGCAGTCCTTGCTTTTGCTCTACCATCTTGGCTTTGCCCCCCAATTTTGCTTTGTTTGAAATTAATATTTGTTGAAAGTGGGATTTGGTCTAAAACCTTCTAGGTCCAAATCCAACATTCTAATGATATTCCACAGTAACTCTTATATAATATTATATAATAGCTCTCATATAATAACTCACAGTAACTAGTTTTTTGCTGGTAAATGCTGACAACTAGTTTTCCAAAAACCACCCAATATACTTATTTTATCTTTAATCTTCATTACAACCTATTTCCATCCCTTTCTTAAATCTAGGCAATCAATAATAAAACAAGCCCTGGTTGTAGTGTTTGTCTATTTCTGAAGCACACACATACATATAAAGAAAATCTATGAAAATGAGCTGGTATAAGCAGTCTTCAGAGTATCCTGGTTTTTGGCCAGGGAGAGACATATCACACAGTTAGCAAATACAAGAGGTGAGGTTTAAATTCAGATATCTCCTGTCTCCAACTATAGTTTTTTTCCTCAAAATTCTTTTCTCAGAATATTGCAAGCAATTAGAAAGAAATAATTCAATTATCATGGGTCCACATTCAGGATAGTGCAAAATTTAACAGCTTACCTTAGAGGATCAAATGCAATTAATTCTGATATTGCAGAGTACAAAAGAGCAAGGATTCCAACTATGTACAACTACCAAGCAAAAATAAGTATAATTCTTCAGGGGGAAGATAGACATTTCATGAAATTAATTAAGAGTTTTGGATAAAAAGAACAGATCTGAATAGAAAATTTATCTTTCAAATGCAAAGTTTAAGGATTATATAGAAAGGTACATAGGAAAGAGAAGTCACAAAAAAGGTTAAACTGTTTATATTTCTACATTTGAAGATGATACCTGTAACTCCTTAAAGTTTTTCTTATTATTAGGGCAAGTATACAGAGGGCATGGATATGAGTTGAATATAATGAGATGATGTCTAAAAAATTTAAGGAATGAGAATAAAGAATGTACTAAGAGAAAGAGAAAGGAATGGTAGAACGGGGTAAATTATCTCATCTAAAAGATGTTAAAAGTTTTTAGGGGGGCGGCTAAGTGGCACAGTAGATAGAACACCGGCCCTGGAGTCAGGAGAACCTGAGTTCAAATCCGACCTCAGACACTTAATAATAACCTAGCTGTGTGGCCTTGGGCAAGCCACTTAACTCCATTGCTTTGTAAAAACTAAAAAAAAAAATGTTTTTAGAAAAGCGAGGAACTTGAATAAATTGGGATGGGATTTGCACAAGAAGTTTATTCTCATTTGAACTGGCTCAAAGAGGGAATACCTTATATGCCCAGTTGGGTATAAAAATCAATAGTAGCCTATAGGAAAATAGGAGGATAAAGGAATAAGAGAAGGAGTAGGGAGGCTGATATAAAGAAGAGTAAATATATGAGTCAGAAGCAAAACACTTCAAAGCATGGATGGGTGAAACGAGAGAGAGAGAGAGAGAGAGAGAGAGAGAGAGAGAGAGAGAGAGAGACAGAGAGACAGAGAGACAGAGAGACAGAGAGACAGAGAGACAGAGAGAAAATGAGCAGAATAAGCAGGGGGAAATAAGATGAGAGACTTTCATAGTATGTTATTGTAATTGGGGTCTTGGGGATGACTGAATGAGCAGCTGCAGTGGCAGCTTCCACATTTCTCAGCTCATAGATGCTAAGGAAATTGGACAACTGATCACAAGGAGAATATAGGGGTGTCTTTACTGGCACTGGAAGAAGAATTCTGTTACATTGCTGACACACCCTCCAGGTCACACTCTCATCAACATATCAGGGCTATTTGTAACCACAGAGAAACAGGGACATTAGTCAAAGTTGCAGGGCAGAAAAGTTGTCATTCACACACAAAGCACATTTCCAAAGACTAGTAAACACACCTCTCTTCAGATCATACTATATCAGAAGAACTTAAAATAAAGACTCCCACAAATAGTTCTGAAAACAACTGCAGCAATAAACCAAAAACTTGTCACAGTGCCCCCACCATCCTGGGAGGGGAACCCAATTCTAACATATAAAATTACAAGTTATTAAATAAACTTGGATCATATGCAGGCAAGAAAAAGAGAATTTGACCAAAGAAAGTTACTATTGTGAATGTTAAGATGAAAACACAAAATCAGAACACAACAAAATCAAGGCTACTACAAAACATATCCTCAAAGAAAAGTGTGAACCAGCTTTAAGCCATGAAAGACTTCAAAAGAGATTTTAAAAATCAAATAAGGGGCAACTAGGTGATGCAATGGATAGAGCACCGGCCCTGGAGTCAGGAGTACCTGAGTTCAAATCCGGCCTCAGACACTTAATATTACCTAGATGTGTGGCCTTGGGAAAGCCACTTAAACCCATTTACCTTGAAAAAAAATCAAATAAGAAATTAGAGGGAAATGTGGGTTGAAAGTGACAGTGATCCAAAAACATCTTTTAAAAGTGTTGACAGCTTAATAAAGGAGGTACAGAAAATACAGATAAAAATTACATCTTAACAAACAGAATAGACCAAATGATAAAAGAAGCACAAAAAATTCACTAAAGAGAAGGCCTTAAAATGTTAATTTGGTCAAATGGAAAGATGCACAAAAACTCACTCACTGAAGAAAATAATTCATTAAAATTAATATTGGCTAAGTTGAAACTAATGTTTCAATGAGACATTGAGAAACAACAACAAAAAAACCAAAATAAAAAAATGAAGAATTAGTAAAAAATTAAATATTTCATTGGAAAAAAAACTGACTGAGAAAATAGATTCAGGAGAGAAATGTTAAGAATTATGTAACTACCTAAAATCCAGGATCACAAAAAGGGCATAGATGTCATTTTTCACAAAATTGTCGAGGGAATCTTCTATGATTTACTAGAACCAGAGAGTAAAATGGAAACTGATTTATTCACCAATCATCCCCTGAAAGAGATCACAAACTGAAAACCCCCCAGGAATATTTATTTTTATTTATGATTTCTGTTGTTACCATTAATCAGGAGAGAAAATTTATAAGATATAATTCCTATTCCCAGATGCTAATAAAACTAAAGTACTAAAATTAAAAAAAGGAACTCATGCTTTATGGTGACAATAATTCACATAAATAATAATGGAAGGAGCACAAGCAAAGCAATAGAACTAGAAACTAAATAACATAAAAGTACACAAATATGTCAAAAAATAGATAAATTGTTAATAAATTCATGAAAGACAATCATAATGATGAGATAATACAACAACATTTCTTTATTTGTCTAATGTAGTACACAGAGAATACATTATATAACACATTTATAGAATATTATGGACATCAATGAACTGAATGCAAATTTTTTAATAGAAATTGAGTTTTATCAAATACTACTAAAATTCTATACTATAGAATATGCATGCTCTTGTTAAATGCAATTTCATTCCTTTTTTCCACTTTCTCTATTTTTTTATTTTTTATTTTTCCCTCCCCCAACTCCCACAGAAGGTAGTCTGATAGTGTTTACATTGTTTCCATGCCATACATCGATCAAAGTCAATGTTGAGAGAGAAATCATAACCCTAAGGAAAAATAAAATATAAGAGATAGCAAAATGACATAATAAGATACCTTTTTTAAAAAACAAAATAAAGATAATACTCTTTGATCTTTGTTTAAACTCCACAATTCTTTCTTTGGATGCAGATAGCATTCTTCATCACAGTTGCCCTAAAATTGTCCCTGATTGTTGTACTGATGAAATGAGCCAGTCCATTAAGGTTGATCATTACTCCCATGTTGCTGAGCACCATGTTCTTCTCATTCTGTTCATCTTGCTCAGCATCAATTCATGCAATTCCTTCCAGGCTTCTCTGAATTCCCATCCCTCCTGGTTTCTAATAGAACAACAGTGTTCTGTAACTTACATATACCACAATTTGTTCAGCCATTCCCCAATTGGTGGACATTCATTCAATTTCTAATTCTTTGCCACCATAAACAGGGCTCCTAGGAATATTTTTGTACAAGTGATGTTTTTACCCCTTTTCATGATCATTTCAGGGTATAGACCCAGTAGTGCCATTGCTGGATCAAAGTGTATGCATATTTTTATTGCCTTTTGGTTGTAATTCTAAATTGCTCTCCAGAAAAGTTGGATGAGTTCACAGCTCCACCAACAATGCATTCGTTTCCCAGATTTCCCACATCCCTCCCAACATTGATCATTGTCCTTTTTGCTCATGTTGGCCAGTCTGAGAGGTGTGAGGTGGTACACCAGAAATGATTTAATTTTCATTACTCTAATCAGTAAAGATTTAGAGCAATTTTTCTTATGACTATGGATCACTTTGATTTTTTCATCTCTAAATTGCCTCTGTATATCCTTTGATCATTTGTCAATTGGTGAATGGCCTGTTTTTTTTATAAATTTAACTCAGTTCTCTATAAAATTTAGAAATGTGTCCTTTGTCATAAACTTCTTCCCTTTCCATTTTTCTCACAGGTAACCTATTCCTTGATCTCCTTGTTTACTTATACATTTTTATTTCTAAATTCTGTATCCATTTTGATCTTATCTTGGTATAGGGGTGAGATATTGGTCTAATCCAAGTTTCTGCCATACTAACTTCTAATTTTCCCAACTGTTTTTATCCCAGAAGTTGGATTCTTTGGGTTTATCTAACAGAAGATTACTATAGTCATTTCCTGCTATCTCTTTTGTATCCAGTCTATTCCATTGATCCACCACATCATTTCTTAGCCAGTACCAAATAGTTTTGATGACTGATGCTTTATAATATCATTTTAGAATTGGTAAAGCTAAGCCACCTTCTTTTGCACTTTTTTTTCATTAAATCCCTGGATATTTTTGATTTTTTGTTTCTCCATCTGAATTTACTTACAATTTTTCTAACTTATTAAAGTAAGTTTTTGGAATTTTGATTGTAGGACACTAAATAATTAGTTTAAATTAGGTAGAATTTGCAGGAAAAAGGTATATTCCTTTTTATTCCCATTCAGCTTTCTCCAAAGGTCTATCATGTCTAGGTTTTCTAACATTCTATTTAGCTCCTTAACTTTCTTCTTGTTTATTTTGTAGTTAGATTTATCTAAATCTAGGAGTGGGTGGTTAAGGTCTCCCACCAGTAGAGTTTTGCTGTCTATATCTTCCTGTAACTAATTTGTATTCTCCTCTAAGTATTTGGATGCTATACCACTTGGTCCATACATATTTAGTATTGAAATTGCTTCATTTCTTTTTTTATCTTATAGTTCTTGAATTTGGCTGCAATATTCCTTTGTATTTTGGCTGCAATATTCCTTTGTATTCCTTTTAAGAGGATTTAGTTTTCTTCCTTACCTCTTTTAATGTGATCTATTATTGTAGCTGCTTTGTCTGAGATAAGGATTGCCATCCCTGATTTTTTCACTTCAACTGAAGCAAAATACATTTTGCTCCAACCTTCTGAGTTTCTTGTAAGCAGTATATTATAGGATTCTAATTTTTAATCCAGTCTGCTATTTGCTTCGTTTTATGGGAGAGTTCACCCCATTCACATTCAAAGTTACAATTACTAACTCTTTATTGCCCTCTATGTTATCTTCCCTCTGTTTGTATTTTGCCCCTTTTTTCACTTTATTCATATTCTTCAGTATTTTGTTTCTGAATATCACCACCTTCAGTGTGTTTGTCCCCTTTTATCCAATGCCCCCCCTTTCTTTCCCCTTTCCCTTTGCCCCTTCTTCCTTCTGTTAGTTCCTCTTTTCCTACCCCTCCCCCTTTCCCCTTTTAATACTTGAGAGGTAAGATAAGTTTCTTAACTGATCATGTGAATGTTAATGTTAAAGCTAATTTGATGAGAGTAAGATTCAGGGGATTCTCACTTCCTCCCTTCTTCCTCTATATTGCAATAGGTCCTTTGCACCACTTTATGTAATATGACTTACCTCTCTCAATATCTTCCATCCTCCCATCACTTTACTGTCCCCCCCCTTTTAAGGAAATATTGTTTTTAAATCATTCTATCAGAGTCTTGGATAAGTCATTAGTTTCCATACTTCTGGATAAGTATATCCTCTCTAATAGAGTTATAATTTTCAAGAGTTACAAGAATCTTTCTCACAGGTGGGGATATAGCCAGTTTCATCTTATTGGATAGCAGTTTGTTTCTTTACCATTTTGTTAACCTTTTCATCTTTCCCTTCAGTATCCTCTTTGATGTTCAAATGTTCTACTTAGCTCTAGTCTTTTCATCAGGAAAAGTTGGAAATCTCCTATTTCATCAATTGTCCATCTTTTTCTCCTAGAAGAGAAGGCTCGGCTTTGCCAGATAGTGGATTCTTGGCTTCATTCAAAGCTCCCTTCCTCTTTGGAATATTGCATTCCATGCCCTTCAATCCCTTAATGTTGTTGCAGCCAGGTCCTATGCAATCCTTTCTGTGGCTCCTTGATATCTAAATTATTTCTTTCTGGCTGCTTGCAGGATTTTCTTTTTTTATCTGATAGTTTTTGAATTCGGCTGCAATAGTCCTTTGTATTTTCATTTTAGGATGCCTTTTGGAGGGGATCAATATCTTCTTTAAATAACTATTTTGCCCTCTGGTTTCATGATATGGCAATTTTCCATCACTAAATCCTGTAATATTGAGTCCAGGCTTTTTTTCTCTTCAAGGTTTTCAGGAAGACCAATGGTTTTTAAATTGTGTCTTCTGGGTATATTCTTGAGGACAGTGATTTTGCTGATGAGTTATTTTGCATTTTCTTCAAATTTTTTTGATTTATTGTTTTTGTTTAACAGATTTTTGTTGTCTCATAAAGATTCCATTCCACAGATTCCATTTTTTTAAGAGAAAAATTTTCTTCATTTACCTTCTGCAGCTCTTTTCCCAATTGGTCAATTCTAATTTTGAAGGAGTTTTCTATTTGTCCAATTGAGGTTTTGAGAGAATTTTCTTTTTTGCATTTGTCCAATTGTATTTTCCAAGGATTTTCTTTCTTGTTGCAAAATGTTAATTTTCTCTTATAAGGTGTTAATTTTCTCTTGAGTTTCTTTTCCCAGTTTTTTCCAGTTGATCTTTAAACTCCTTCTTGATTTTTTCTAGGAAGTCTTTTATTCTCCTCAGAAGTTCTAGATAGCTCTGTGTTAGGATGTTTGCTTTCAAGGTAGTTATCAATGGGCCCTCCTTTCCACTGGGCTTTCTTCATTTTCCTAAGATCTTGTGTTGGGGGAAGGGCTGGTTCACAAATCTTTGGTGTTCAAAGCCTTAGAGGGTTTATTCACTGGGCTTAGTAACTCCAATTGGGATGGCCAGTAGGGGGTGCGAGAGGCTTTCTCTGGAGTGTCTGTGACCTTTATTTGAGGCCCTTTCCCTTGGCCTGGCTGGGTGGAGGGGGTTATCTTCGAACAATGTGGGCTGTGCCCTGTGGCAAGGTAGTTAATCTCCCAATTTAGCTGAGGGAGATCTGCTGCCCAAGCTGGAATCAGGGGCTGGGGGGTGGGATGGGGGGAGGGCTGTTACTTTGTTCTGGGAAGAGGTCTCCACTGAAAGTATGGAGCCCACAGCCCTCATCCTCAAGCCCAGCCAAGTGTAGCGGATCGATGTCCAGTTGTACTCTGCAACTCTATCCTGGAACTCACCCTCTAGCCCTGCTGGAGCTCCCCAGACTACTGCTCCCACAGCCAAAGCCTCCAAGGCTTAGGTTTGTCCTCTGACTTTACCCGGCTGCCCCTGGGTTGGCTCTTTGTTCTCTGCCTCTGGCCCTACATTCTCCTGAGACAGACCTTGTTGGTAGATATTCTTCTCCTAGCTTCTTTTTCTGGATTTTGTTGATCAAATTTCTGTCAAGAGGTTTATTAAATATTATTTCTGAGGGAAAACCAGGAGTTTTAGCACAGTGCCTGGCTTCTCTCCACCATCTTGACCAGAAGTACACATAAATTTATCAAAAGTCAATAAAGAAACCCAAACAGGATAGAAAAGAAAATCTATAAAATTCAAGGAAAATTATATAAATTAGAATCTTAAAATTTTATAGAATTCATAAGTATATATGAACTTTTCTTTGAAAAAATCAACAATAAATGTTTGACCAATACAATAAAAAATGCAGCATAAATGGTCATAAAATAATGAAAAAGAGAATAAAATATAAAATAATTTTTATATTTTTCTGTTCCAAATTATATGCCAACAAATGTGGAAATTCAAAAGAAATATTGACATATACAAAGATATAGTAGACAAATTTAGAAATCAAATGGCACCATTTAATTTTTCACTCTCAAAGCAAATTCAAATATTTTTGAATGAACTACACATTACATTAGTCTTCATCAAACTCTAGAACAATTCTATCAGTCCTTTAAAACACTATTATTACCTTTGCAGCACTAATTATTCTTAAAAACTCAACAAGGCTGTGAAATCCAATCTTATTTATTTATTTATTTAGGTTTGAATGAAATCCAATTTTAAACAAATACAGATTTAATGCTTATAACAGGAAGGACAAATGAAAGATGAAAAATTACATACTGATATAACTAAGATTAAATGATAGAAAGAAGACATAACTAAGAATATTCAAATATTTTATAATAAAATCATCAGAGTATACCAATTTTTGAGAAAAAATATTTAAAACGAGTAAAATTGATTCAAATCATGTATAAGAATAGTTCAACATTAAGAAAATGTGTAGTTCATACATTTTTAAAAAGCCCTCAATGTCATAATATCTAATAGATAAAAGCTTTTGACAAAGTTATACTTATTCATGTTCAAATCAGTACATCATTTGGGAGTAGATGGATTTTTATATAGTATTAAAAGCTGTCAAAAACTGAAAACTAGGATTGGTATCAAGATAACCAAGATGAGACAGAGACTTGTCTGAGGTCTCTCTTTAAATAAAGCCTCAAAACAAATTCTGGAGCAGCAAAAACCCTGAGATAAAATAATGACTCATGTCAGCACAACTTAGAAGAAGGAAGAATTGATTTTGTTACCAAAATGAGAGAGGAGAACCTGGCCTCTTTAACATAAGCTGCTTTAGCCTGGGCTGTGAAGCCACAAATTCAAGGGAGATAAATCTTGGATTGAATCAGAAGCAACAGCTTCCACAACTGTCAGCCCCCAAATTCGGGGTGTATTTGGCTGGCACTGGGTGAAGGACTCTGTTGAATGCCCATAAACAGTTTCAGGTCACAGTTGCACTAGCACACCAGAGTTGTTTGTAGCCCCATGGGAACAGGGACATGGGTTACACTTCCAGGGCAGAAAAGAGTATTAGTGGTTACTCATAGACCTGGGGACAGTTCTGGAGAGAAGGAAAACCCATCTCCTTAAATTATACCACCTCAATAGCACTTTAAACTTACAGATGCTCACAAGTACCTATAAAATCAGTTGCATCAAAAAAAGCTAAAGCTTAGGAAAGGGCACCCTCCCATCTGAGAGCAGAATTCAACTTTGACATATAATATTGAAAGTCAAGAAATAAGGGTAACACAAGGGTCCAACATACATGCGTCTAAAGATTAAATAGAATAGAAAAAAGTTCTGTAGCTATGAAATGATTTGACAATTTTGGAAAGAAAATTATCAGGTCTACTTGAACATCCTCTAGTTCATTAAATACCTGTCATTCCCTTGAAGAATTGCTTGGCAGGTGAATCTCGGTTATAATACTAGCTCCTTTGTCTTTTGAAATATCATATTACAAGCACTCTAATCCTTTAATATAGAAACTGTTAAATCATGTGTTTTCCTGACCGTACCTCCTTGATATTTGAATTTTTTGTTCAGTTTGTTTGAAATATTTTGTCTTTGGGACAGAAGTTCTGTAATTTGGTTACAGTATTCCTGGGAGATTTCATTTTGTGATCTCTTTCAGCAAGTGATTGGTAGATTTTTCCTTTTTCTATTTTACACTCTGGTTGTAGCATGTTAGGGGAGTTTCCCTTGATATTTTGAGGGATGACATTAATCATATATTTTAGGTAGTTCAAAAATGCTCAAATTATCACTCCTGGATTTATTTTTTAGTTCAGTAGTTTTTCCAATGGATTAGTTCACATTTTTCCCTATTTTTTCAATAATGCTCAAATTATCTCTCCTGGTTTTATTTTCTAAGTTCAGTAGTTTTTCCAATGAAACATTTCACATTTTCTTCTATTTTTTCATTCTTTTGTTTCTTCATTTCTTGATGTCTCCAGAAATCATTATCCTCTTGCCCAATTCTAATTTTTAATGCTTCAGTGAAGTCTTGGACTTCCCTGTTGATTTGTCCTCTACTGGGCCTTACCATTTGACATTCTGTTTTCAGATGTTACTTTTCTTCCATATTTTTTTGTGCCTCCTTCCTCAAGTTGTCAACTCTCTTTTAAAGATTTCTTTTGTATTGTTAACATTTCCTTTCACATTTTCCCCCTCTACTTCTCTTACTTGACTCTTAACAATTTTTGGAACTCTAACATGATCTGAAACACCATTTTCTTATTTTTGAGTCTTTGGATGGAATAGTTTTGATTTTGTTATCTTCTGATTTGATATATTGGTCTTTCCCAATATCACAACAATTTTCTATGGTCAGGTTACTTTCTTCTTATTTGCTCATAATCTTAGCTTATTTTTTTGAGATTTAACTTTATATATTCAAGTTTACCTGTTTTTCCAGGTTAGATGGGACATCATCCCAAACTATTGGTTTTTGGGTGAAATTCTTTACAGAGCAATGTCTGGGAGTTTTCGATTTTTCAGTTCATCTGAGGTGGTTTGATTTGAATCCAGGTTTTTATTCCTCTTCTGGCCTGAGCTCTAGTCTGCAGGTGAGGGAAGTTCCTGTTCTCCTCTAGCAACAAGTTTGGTTTTGCTAATGTTCCTCCTCTTCCTGGGACTGCAACCCCAGACTGGGACCTAGATCAGAGTCTGGTCAAAACAGCAGCATCCTGCCTCATGACAGCAAAGAGACCCCTATGATCTCCTTTTGACATCCTTACAGTGTGGGAGCTGAGAGCTCTGGAACCAGCCATGGCTATTAATTCAGTGACTCCCAAAGACAGCTCAAGCTATTGCTCCTGAGGCCTGCACTGTTTTGTGCTCTTCTCTCACCTCTGGGCAACAGACCATTCCCAGCTAATTGTCCAAGTTTTGTTATGCTGGAAAGTTGTTTCACTTGTCTTGTTATGGGTTCTGCCAGTGGAGAACTTGTTTAGAGTATTTAAAGGTATTTAGAGGAGTTTGGGGGAGAGCTTGAGTAAGTCCCTTCCTTTACACTGACATCTTGGCTTCACTCCCAACTCTAAAGTAAGAATGATAAAAATGCTGTTCAACTCCAGAGGAAAACCCTAAAGGAGTCAAAATGTAGATTTATGCCAACTTTTAAAGTTGTATTTCATTTTTTCAGCAATTACACATAGGAATACATTTTTAGCATTCATTTAAAAATGATTTTGAATTCCATATTTTTCTCCCTCATTCCCTCTTTTCCCCTATTCTGAAAAATGGTAGTCAGTTGCATATAGTATCTGCATGTACTATATCTGAAAACTCCCTGTTCATATCATTTGACCATTTATCAACTGGGAAATGGCTTTTATTCTTAGAAATTTGACTCAGTTTTCCTTACAGTTGACAAATGTAACCTTGATCAGAGACATGTGATATTAGGATTATTTCCCAGATTTCTATTTTCTTTCTCATTTTGGTTGCATTGGTTTTGTTTGTGCAAAAGCTATTTAGTTTAATATAATGAATATTATTTATTTTACTTTTGTCATGATTTCTATCTTTTCTTTAATCATGGATTCTTCTCCTTCCCATAGATCTGACAGGATGACTACTCCTTATTCATCTAATTTGCTTATGTCACCATTTATTTCTAAATCATGCACATATTTTGAAGTCATTTTGGTACAAAGAATGAAGTTTTGAATTTTCTAGTTTTTTCAGCAGTTTTTGTTAGAGTTCTTTTTAATAAAAATATATATTAATACTTTTTCATTTTAATTTACATTTTTATTCATTTACCTATTACTAAAGTAATCTTCTTGTAAGAGCAAACATAATCTATACCCCCACATACAAAAAATTCACAAGAAATAAAATGAAAGAAAGAGAAAAAAATTGCTTCAGTCTCTGTCCAGATACCATCAACTCTGGCTGTGGGGGGGTGGATCACATTCTTTCTCATTAGTCCATCAGAAAAGTTAATTCCATATTTTTCCATAGTTTCTGTTGTTGATGTAATTCCCTCCATCCATTTGTCTCTACTATCATTTATTTATTTATTTGTTTGTTTATTTATTTATTTTGCAAGGCAAACGGGGTTAAGTGGCTTGCCCAAGGCCACACAGCTAGGTAATTTTTAAGTGTCTGAGACCGGATTTGAACAGAGGTACTCCTGACTCCAGGGCCGGTGCTTTATCCACTACGCCACCTAGCCGCCTCTCTACTATAATTTATTATATTTTCTCTCTCCTTTCACTCTGTCCCTCTTCAAAAGTGTGCTATGGGGCAGCCGAGTGGCGCAGCATACAGAGCACTGACCCTGGGCCAGGAGACCCCAAGCCTACATCCCATCCCAGAGATACAGTAACCACCCAGCCCCATGGTCTCAGAGAGGCCACCCAATCCCACTACCTTGCAAAATGTACTATCCTCTCTCATGATCTACCCTCTCCTCTATCACCTATATCACCCCCTCCTCCCCCATACCCTTTCTCCCAGTCCCTTTTCCTCCTTTCCCCTCTAGATTTCTATACCCTATTAAGTATGTATGTTGTTTCCTCTCTGAGACATTTCTGGTGAGAATGAATGCTCCCTCATTCCTCCTCACCTTTCACTCCATTCCAAAAGCTTTTTCTTGACTGTTTTACATGAAATATCTTAGCCTATTCTACCTCTACTTTCCCTTTTCCCAGTTCATTCCCTTTTCATTCATTGACTCCATTTTTACAATATATTATACCTTCAAATTCAGCTCCCTACAGTGTGAATATTATCAATATCATCTTCCCATGTAGGAATACATACAGTTCATCATCAATTAAATTCCTCATAATTTGCCTTTCTCATCCACTCTCTCTATGCTTCCCCTGAATCCTTTACTTGAAGATTGAACTTTCAACAGAAACATTTGAGATTCCCCTATTTCATTGAATATTCATCTTTTCCTCTGGAAGAGGATGTTCAGTTTTGCTGGGTAGTTGATTCTTGATTGAATTCCTCTTTTGCCTTCCTGAATATTATATTCCAAGCCCTTAATGTGAATGCTACTAAGTCCTGTGTGATCCTGACTGTAGTTCCACAATATTTGAATTGCATCATTCTGGCTGCTTGTAATATTTTCCCTTTAAATTGGGAGTTCTGGAATTTAGCTGTAATATTCCTAGGGGTCATTTTGTTTGGAGCTCTTTCCAGAGGAGATAGGGGGGATTCTCTCAATTTCTATTTTGCCCTCTGTTTCTAGAATATCAGGCAATTTTCCTGTAGAAATTCTTTAAAAATGAAGGCAAGGCTCTTTTCCTGATCATGACTTTCAGGAAGCCCAATGTATAACTTGATCATTCATAGGTCCAAAGTAATTGTCTATGGTCATGTTCCTTTTTTTCTGTTTATTCATTCCCTCAGCCTGTTCCATGGTTTGGGGGGGTGCTTCTTGAGCTTTTGAGTATTATTGGGACACCCACACAAGGACCTCAATTCCTTCAAGGTCTTATAAGAGGCTCTGACTACTCTCCTGCCCTCTGCTTTGGTATTTGGATGACCACAAGCACTCTCCCCTGCCCTGGAGCTGTGAGGAGTGTCCCCGTTCTTTTATGGCAGTATAGGGGCTCAGAATATGACCAGGATATGAATATGGACAAGGCAGCAGAGTCCTGCCCCAGGGACAGAGGAGAGACATCCACAATCTCCCCACCACCACCTTACCTTCAATGGGTTGAGTGCTCTGGAGCATCTACTAGGTAGCTCACTGCTTGTTGTCTCTGTGGGCCTGCTTCCATTTCCTTGGATCTGTGCTATTCTCAGCACCACAGCTGCATTGAGGGCCAAGCTGGCCTGGGCTCTATGCTCGCTCTAGCAGAGGTCTCCTTGCTGATCTCCAAGTTGTTCTTGATGCTCCCTGGGTTGGTAGGTCAGGAAACTGCTTCAGTTGCCAGGAGCCAAGTTCCCAGGGACTCAGGTGACCTGTGGTCTATTTCCAGAAGGCTGAGCTATTTTGCTACAGTGCAGTGATCCTGGCTGCACTGCTGCCCCCTTCAACCCTGTGGAACAGAGACTTCCCACCATCTTCCAGGTTAGTTGGACGGGAGAATTGCCTCACTGGATCTTTCTGTGGGTTCTGTCTCTTGAAAATTTAGTTGGAGTCATAATTTTAAGGTTTTTGAAATATTTTGGAGAGAGCTCCTGGGAAAGCCTGTCTCATATGCTGCCATCTTGGCTCCACCCCAGTTAGAGTTCTTATCACAACAGCCCGGGGAAAGCAATTTGTTTAACTGTATGACTTTATTGTAGGTGGAGTTATACAGCTGGACAGAATTTAGATGATTCCAATATTGTTGTCAACATCTAATTCATCATAGTGTAGAGCAAATAGGATGTAGGTCTGTTTTTTTTCCATCAGGTCAGATCAGTGTGTTAAACCTTAGCTCCTTCGATGTCTTCTTTGCTAACTGCTTGATCTGATGCTTGTGACCTTGACCTTTACAATGAAGACCAAGGTGGCCTTGTCCTCAGTCTACTTCAAAGCTGATTCAGTGTATACAGGAAACTTAATGGTGGTATATTTTCATGATTCCTTTTCTAAGGGTCATTTTTCAAAGGCTATTTGGGCTGCCCTCAAAGCCTTAGGTGCTCACCAGAAGGTTGGGGACATTCAGATCTATTATTACCATTTTTCAAAAATTAAAGATAGCTTTATATAGAATTAAGAATATAAGAAAACACTTCCACAAATATGAAAATATAGCCAATGTTTTCACTTTATACAATAATTATTTGACATAACTTTTGAAATGCTAGATAGAACAATTTGTGAGAGCAAAATCTTTAAAGAACTAAAGAGAGGCAACAAACTGGCAATGCTACCAGTGGGACTTTGTTTTTCTTCTGCCTATTTCTGGATGCTAAATATTCCTTTAAAATTCAGACGTAAATACCTGCTCAAAGAAAATACTTCTTGCAAATGAATAGAAGGCAAATGGTGGAATCAAGAAAAGATTGACTCCCACCTTGGAGTCTTATTAGTAGATGAACTCAAACAATTCAATTAAGTCGATGTAGTCAAATTGAAAGAAGAAATGGCCCACTAAATTTAACCTCAAGAACATATTGGGCTACCTACTGACTTCATAAACATGATATATTATTTCTGTTTTACTGTCTAATTATACATCTTATTGAAAATTCAACATTTTACATTTTGTTGTTGCTGTTTGTTTTATACCTCTGATATTACTTATCAAAGACTGCATTTGCTTGACTGATAAATAGGGATAAAACAGATGGGTTTAAGAATCAAGCAATATAATGAATATAAATATTTTAGAAAAATTTTGGAAGAAATAAATGTGAGCAAAATTTTACAAATATGTGAATTTTTTCTTATTATTGCAATTAAGTTCGGCAGTATGCTGTGCTTTGAGGTCATTTTTGTTTATTGGCTTACTCTTTGATCTCTTTGGGATATAGAACTACCCTGGATCAAAGGCTATGCTCTACTCTGCCTTATAACTATAATATGGAATTTGGTCATTGGTAATGTAAATGTGAATTGATAACCAGTACTAACAAAAGGGTCCAATGCAAACTCTTTTTGAAGTCTTCTGATCACCTTCCCACCTCTGAACTGAGAGCTCCTGAAGCTGTTTTAACTGCTGCTACTGTCAGCTCCAAGACACATAGCTAGTGTTGCTGTGACTGACCTCTTAAGTTATCTTGGACTTGGAAAAGTACTACTCCTACATTTTGATGCTTGAACTGGTTTAGAATTCTATTTGTAGCATTAGTTTAAAGTTGTTTGGGCAAATGTTGGTAATGATCATTCTGCTTTTACTCTGCCCTTTTGACTTTGACTCAGGAAAAGCTTTTATTAATCATTTATCATATGTCAAATGATATGCGGAGATCTAAGCTTGCTGCTTACAAAGCAAAAAAGAGTCCTTGTTCTCATGGAGCTTCTGCTTGTTTTTACAAAAAGAAAACTTAACCTTTAACATAACCTATATTTCCCACTGTATCCTTCTTACCATCTTTCTAGAAAGTTCACACTTAATAGGAAGAAAAGAAGACTAGGAAGGAAAAAGTTGAGCAAAATTAACCAATGCTTGAAAAAGAGTGGCCTTATTTGCAAAGTACTCTACCAATAACCCTCAAACTCTGTGATGAAATGGAGAAATAGGTCTTCTAATAGCTATTCATTGAAATCAAATTTGGTAATTTGAATTTTGTTCCATGAAATTTTCATGGTCTAGTTGGAAGTGGTATTTGTTCTTCTCTTTTACATTGTGAACCCCTGGAGGTATAATGAATTTCATTATTCTATTAATGTTCCTTGATACTGTTCATATGTCTTTCCAGGCTAATTTGCATTTATCCTTTTTATTACCATTGTGACCATGAATAACTCTAAACCTCAGGTTCTTCATCTGTAAAAATGAGATGTAGAAGCATGGTGGTCCCACATCTATAATCCCAGTTTCTAGAATTTACTGATTTTAATTTAACACTTTTGTTTATGTGAACAGCTGCAAGAATATGGGTACACAGGCTATTCTAACAGCCATGACACAAATCATCTCCAAGTAAACCGCCACCTGGACAGTCTCAGGAGCTGGCTTGCCACCCTGAGAGATAAGGTGAGCTGGAGTCCTTGGGAGCCAGAGTCCTTGGGAGCTGGACATTCCGCCCTACTGTCCAAGGGCACTAGACACAGCTGTGCCTTATCATCTCCTCCCTAACGTACCCTCCTATCCTGTAATGCAAGAAGCTGCACCTACACATCGCTTGCACCCCCTAACAATTACCTCATTATTCTTTGTTCTACCCCAGAAGACCTAACAGTATATATGTAATAGCTAAGCAATAATAAAATTGAGCTGGAGGCATAAGGCAGTAGTGGCTTGACTCCTTATTCTCAGCTCCCCTCCTGGAGGGAGGTTGCTGCTGTGGGCCCCAAGGAAGCAAGCCACAACACAAGAAGGCACAAAAATGGGTCCAGGAAGAGAAAACAACTTTACCTGAATATGAGCCAGTGAAGAGCCCAGTATTACAAAATAAAATGTAGTCACTGGAGACTAAAAGCAACAATTAATTTCCATTATTGCCTTTAATAGACTTTGGAGATAACTATGAGTAGGACTTCCTTCTATTTGAAGAAGGAAGCCCCAGATGAAAGTATGGTCTCCAGAGAGAAGATAGGTGAATGTATGCAGTGTATGCATGGCAGTGATGCAAACATCTTCATAAAATAACCCTAATTTAGATAATAAAAACTTTCTGGACAGAAGAGACTTTGGGATTTGCCAAAACTCTTCCCCTCTGTTTGAAGAATAGGAAACAGAAGCAAAGAGAGCTCAAGTTAAGTTTCCCTGAGACAGTCATTGATAGAGGTAACATTAAAACTCAGGTTTCTTGTTATTCAATCCTATAATGCCATTACACCAAGATTTCTAAGGTTAAATGATAAAGAGCAGTAAATATAATTCTTTTTTCCTTCCTCTGCTCCCTATGTGACTAACATCAAACCCTTCCTGAAAAGATCAGAAATAAGTCAGCATAGATTTGGGACAAGTTTCCATCAGTGAATCACAGACAAAATATATGACCCTTCATTTCTTCATGTATATACATATATATGTATATATATGACAGTTTCCTTTCTCTCCTTTATAATGGGAATATGGGACTGAAATAAAGTAATTATACCTAGTCAGGAAATGACACAATTGAAAGACAAATGAACTAAACAGTTGCCAATTCCTTAAACTGGTAAGATTAAAAATGATTTTTTTTCATGAATGACATGAAATGTAGAAGTTTTTCCTCTCCAATAATGTGCTACAAGTGCCACCTACTATCATGTTTTCTTTTCATTCATTTTTGTGAATGCCTAAGCTTCTTTATGCTTGGCTGTCCACCTCCACTTTCTCTTTTACTTACCCTCTATAATTACTTCAAGTGGGAGTAGTTGCTGAATAGTTCTGATTATAATTATTAATAATAATAATGAGTTTTCTTTTATACAACAATTTTCCTATGTCAACTAATTTGATATTCCCAACAATAATCCTGTAAATTAGATGCTATTATTTTTTCTATTTTTATAGATGAGGGAAATAAAGTTTTAAGAGATGAATGGAGGTCACTCTGTCAGGATTTTAAGATCTCCCTAACCTCAAGTTTATCCACTTTGAAATCTAGCTCTGAACATAAATATCTCTGCAGGCCACATATTGACTTAGAAAAATCACATATGGGCATTATCTATGTTCTGTTATATTGTCAGGTATTTAGTTAAACATGTTTAAGTTTTAAGTTCAGACAGCCCTTGGGACAGTTGCTTCCTGAAATATAATCATTGCCACAAGTTTTGCCATTTCTTAGTCAATGGCAGTCTACTTTATTTCTTGTTCTTTCCTATCCTTATAAACATTGCTGTAAATATTTTGGCTCAATTGAAGACATGGTTCCTATCAATGGCTTTCTTGGGGTATAAACTTAGTGATGAAATGTCTCAGCTAAAGAGGGTGAAAGTTTTAGTGGTTCTATTTCCATCATTATGATTTCTTTCCTGGAATTGTCTTGTTATTTCAAAGCTCCCCTACTTTGTCAATATTATATTTTTCCTATGGATACATGTATTTTGGCATAACTTGCACCTTTAATTTAGAGTATAATTCATGTGGGAGCACAGTGTGCCTGTCATTTTGCTCCTATATAAATGCACTGAGTAGCACAGTAGGTTTAGCTTCTTGAATTGCATTCTTGTACTGGATCTTCTCTGAACTCAGGAGTGATTAAATCAACATTTTCACATGATGCTTACTAACAAAAATACCTTTATTAAAAAAATAGAATTCTTTAAAAGAATTTATTTTATTTTGGGTTTTTTTGGGTCAAGGCAATGGGGTTAAGTGACTTGCCCAAGGTCACACAGTAGATAATTATTAAGTTTCTGAGACCAGACTTGAAATCAGGTCCTCCTGACTACAGGGCTGGTGTTCTATCCACTCCACCACCTAGCCACCCCAAGAATTTATTTTATATGTGAAATATAACAATTCACAATAAGCTCAATATCAGTACTAAGAAAATGTTTCTTCTATGAAGAATGTAGGAATAAATAGTAAAAATAAATAAATAAATAGAAAGCTCCAAATCATAAAGTGTTAAGTCCTTGGAAACAGATTATGATTTCCCAGAATCAAATTTCCTTTCAATATATCACTTATATAGTGATAAAATTATTGCATTAATACCGATGATTTTTACTTTGTGTAGAAATAATTCTAATGTTTGCATAATTTTTGGAAGCAGTCAATTCTTGAAGAACTGAAAGTCTTTTTTTTCCCCCTCAGTTTCTCAATTTTCTTGTTAGTTTACTCATGAATAGGAAGACCCTCCTGATCTCTATTCGCACAATCTCCCAGGCACAGTGGCTATACTCTCTTCCTTGCAGGTACTGACTTATTCCTTGGAAGTAGTTCCTCAAGGTCAACCTGAGGTTATCATTCTCCAAGAATGGCTGTTCCCATTTCCCATCTTTTCCAAGACACTTCTCCAGTTGTTGCAGCTGCTGATCCAGTCCAATGAATAGTTGTATGAGCTGGGTCTGATTCCAAGCAGCAGGAACAGCTTTCAGACTGAAGACGGTGAAGATCTGCTGGAGCATTTCATGAATAATGACTGTGGCATTCCCCCTCTTGAGCTGGCTGCCTTCCATGGCTTCAATTGGAAAGTTAAATCTGGTCCTGTCCTTCCAACATGGCACCGGGGGAAATGTGCTCATTTGATTCAGAAGAGAGAAGTCTTCTTGCAGGTCCTGAGTCAGGTCACAGCCCAGAGTGCAGAGGGAACTGGAGCAGAGCAGCACAAGGGCAAGTGGCAACAAGCTCCAGGAAGTCATGATGATGCTGATTGATGGTTTAAGTCTGGCTGAAGTGGGAGATCAGTGAGTCTTTGTCTCAGTGTCTTGGATATCTAGTGTCTGGGTTGCTTTTTCTTATATACTGCTAAATTTAATTTTCATTATTTAAATGGAATTTCCACTGTCTTTAAGCTACTTTCTGTTTTTCATCTTAAAACAACCCCATCTTTCAAATTTTTGTGGAACTGCAACCAAATTTTCCCTTACAGAGACTTTACAGATTAGTTTCTTTGAGATGAGACATTCGATTTTACTTAATTTTTTCTCATTCCCTTGTAATACACATATAGTCCTTTACTAAATGTTATTAATTTTATTCCTAAAATATTTTTCACTACAGTCCTTTCCCTACTAATGCCATTGCCATAATTCTTGTTTAGGTCTTCATTTTCTTTTGTCTTCCCTTTGGTTTCAAGGATATTCTTTTTTTTTTTCCACTTTATTCCATGACCTTCCCTTACTTGTACTCCAGGTATTCAGACCAAAAACCTTATTTTTTTGAGCTTAGCCATTTCATTCCCATAATCCTGCCCTGTGACCTTGTACTTCTGACAAATGGTTGCTTTTCATCATCTACTACATTTAAGTCTTCCTGTAGTCATATTTGATTTTACTGTGCTGCTATCTTGTAGTTAGCCAAGTGTATAATGTCTGTGGCCTTCCTTCTTTCACCTTATTCTTTACAAATTTGAGAGCTTATTCTGGTTGACTCTGTTGTTTTTGAAAATGTATGGGGGTGGCTAGGTGGCGTAGTGGATAAAGCATTGGCCCTGGAGTCAGGAGTACTTGGGTTCAAATCCGGTCTCAGACATTTAATAATTACCTAGCTGTGTGGCCTTGGGCAAGCCACTTAACCCTGGTTGCCTTGCAAAAACCTAAAAAAATGTATGCTGATCTGTTCCCTTGTAACTTTCCTGAAAAAACGTGCAATTTTTGATAAAAATAATATTTCTTCTGTTCTCTAACTATATGTGAAAGCAATTTTTACATTTGCTTTCTTTAAATTTTCATTTCTCTATTCTTTCCCTTTCCCCTCCCATCCTTGCCATACCCTGCTCTGATATACCAAGCAATCTGATATAGGTTATACAGGAAAAATCATGTCAACTATTTTCAGGTAATCATTTTGCAAAACTAAAAAAATGAAAGAAAGCAAAAATAGTATACTTGAGTATGTATTTAGACAATATCAGTTCTTTCTCTGGAGGAAGATAGCATGTTGAAGTTGACTTGGATTATTGTATTATTGAGAATAACTAAATTATCCATGATTCTTCTTTGTATAACATTGTTGTTGTGATGTACAGTGTATTCCTAGTTTTACTCACTTCACTTTGCTTCATTCTATGTAAATCTTTCCAGAATTTTCTGAAATTATCCTGATCATCACTTCTTATAGCATAATAATTTTTCATCACAATTATATACTACATCTTGTTATGCTCTTTCCCTATTGATAGGCATACTCTCAGTTTCCAATTCTTAGATATTACAAAAAGCTGAAAATGAATAATTTTGTATATGTGAATCTTTTCCCCTTTTTTCATCTATTTGGGATATAGATCTAGCAGAAGTATATCTACTTCATAGTATATACATAGCTTTTTAGCTCTTTGGGCATAGTTCAAATTGCTTTCCAGAATGGGTGGATCAGTTTTCAACTCTACAAACAGTATATTATGCACTTTTAACATTTCACATGACACTACTCCTCCCTGGTGACACTTTCCCAGATGTATTGTCTCCTATTATTAGAAAATCAGATCTAAATGAGTGTCTTTTTATCACTTAACAGTGAGAATAAGTTACCTTTTCCCAATCTTAATTCCAAGAGTAATTAGGTGCTTTATATAGATCCATTACTGTAGAATTCATACAGAAAAAAAATAGGAAAGTATTGTCACAAGGCAAAATCCTTATCAATGAATCCCAGAGATTGCTCATTCTCTTAACTTCATCTTCTAGGATTAGTAAATAGAAATTAAATTGTATTCTCATGCTTTCAATCATCTTCAAATCCCTGGCTCAACTAGTCATTAAATAGCATTACCACAGGGAAGGAAATTCGGCTTCCAATAGGATTATTCTGAGAATAGTTGTTGTCACAGTGGATGTCTTCTCTAAGAGAATGTCTTGTCTTCAAACACAACATTTGGGTCAATGAGAAGGGGCAGGTGTGCTCCTGGGGACAACTGTCTCTCAGGAGGTGAGAGGCTGAGCCTGTGTTGGCTCAAACGCATGGCCTTATAGATGATATTGCAGTTTTATTATTTTGGGGTTTTTTTGTTTTTTTTTCAAGGCAATGGGGTTAAGTGACTTGCCCAAGGTCACTCAACTAGGCAATTGTTCAGTTTTTGAGGCTGGTTTTGAACTCAGGTCATCTTGACTCCAGGGCCAGTGCTCTATCCACTGCACCACCTAGCTGCCCCTTTTTTAAGGTTTTTTTTCAAGGCAATGGGGTTAAGTGGCTTGCCCAAGGCTACACTGCTAGTTAATTATTAAGTGTCTGAGACCGGATTTGAACCCAGGTACTCCTGACTCCAGGTCCGGTGCTCTATCCACTGCACCACCTAGCTGCCCCTGATATTACAGTTTTAAAGAGCAAGGACACAATCATCTAGAAGAAAAGTGCTTTCCATCAAAGTAAAAATAAAAATTATCATTGTCCACCCAGAAAAGCAAAGGCACTATCTTTTAAAGCAGCATAAAAACTAAGCAATGAAAACATGCCTCATTGTATAGTGCCTCTAGATTCAAAAAGAAAATTTGATACTATTGCAGAGACAAAGTCATTTAGCTGAACTCATTGAATTAAATCTAATAACACATCAAAATTTGCCTGTTTGAGGATTCAAAGATTCCACAGGAATTATTTCTAAAGTTTCTCTTTGCTCTAACTTTCTTATTCCAGAATGAGAACAAAGCTTCCTATAAAGTCAGATTGGTGAGATTCCATTTCCAGGGAGTCAGTTGTGAGCTTAGTTCTTATTCTCATCATGAGGAGGTAGAGTTAGGCAGGGAGTATTGTCCCTTGGATTCCCCTTTGACACTTGCTGTACCAGGAAACACTGAGAGTTCTTTTGATGTTCTGGGGTGTCCACCTAACCTGGCATTTCCCTAGTTAGTGATAGGCAGCTGTGAGTGAATTTTCTGGACCTTTCAGAGTCACAGAATTCCCCCAGCTAGTGATCCAGCCCCCAGATAGAGCTCTTTTACTTGCCAGAATTTTCTTGTATCATGTCCGTTTAGTTTGGTTTTGCTGTTATCCTGAATAGCTGAGCTCACCACACTGGGGTTTCATCAGCTAAATATTCTTCATTGACAAGAGTGGAAACCACTTCCTTTACTTCTGCTTTCAATGTTTGCAGTGATTTCATTTTCCTTTTGTTTTTTTTTTTTCACAACCCTTTCACCTTTGAGAAATTTTTGATCTAGAGAAAACAGAATTCTGATGCTTTAAAAAAAATCTCAGAGAAATTCCAATCTTTTTTATGTCCATTATTTTAATTCATTTGAAAATCCTCAAGAAAGGACAGAAGTTGTTCTGTTTTTGATAATGGTAACACTGTCATCCTTAGTTTATTCTGAAATCATTTGAGATTCCTTTCTCTTTGGTTCATTTTGAAGTCCTTGTGAATACTCTTCATGTAGTTCATTCTCCATCTCTTTGTTAGCCTCTGCAATGTGCCTGTGATGAGTTTGTCTCACTTTCCACAATAACCTTCCTAGTCAAGCCTGTATCTCTTCTTGCTAGCACTTTTCTAATTATTTTTTATATGCTCTTCCCGAGCCCAGGTTATCCTCTGCCCAGTCTCTCCTCTTGAAAATGGATTGAGTTATCTTACATTGCTCTAATATAGACTCTCTTACTCGTATGCTTCCCTTTGGCTCCCTATAACCAACCCCAGGGAGAAAGAATATTATTTGAAGATAGAAAGACCTGAATGTAAATCCTAGCTCTTGAACTTGCTAACCATGAGAACTGTCTCTTGCTGTCACAGAATTGAGGACTCTATTAAATAATGTATATAAAGAGCTTCACAAATCAGGATATTCTGAAGACTACTCTTGCATTCAATTTTCATAAATTTTCATCATGGTTATGAATGTTTCAGAGATAGATACACATGGCTTGTTTCATTGCTTTGTTAAATATCTAGGTGTATTAAAGAAATAGGTGGCTAATACAGTTTAAACTTAAAAATATGATGTGTTTTTTGGGAGAGTTGGTTGTTGCCATTTTCCTGATTAAAACAGTTTACTGTAAGTTACTATATGAGTGCCATTATATAAACTATTGCATGAAAGTCACTGTGGCATATCATCTAGGATGTTAATGTTGGACCTAAAAGATTTGAATCCAATCCCAAATGAGGCATTACTAGTTATAACCAGAGTAAATTACTAAGGCTCTCATACTTTCCTCTATTAAAATGGACTTATTAATATTTATACTAACTACATTAGGAAGTGAATAATAATTATAAAATTCTGATAATATGTATATAATACTTTAAATTTTTTTAATTGTTAAAAGGAAAGGTTTTTTTTTACAAATTTTAAAGAGTTTCTTAAATGTGATTAACCATTTTCCAAACAGCAATTTCATGGCCCTTTATAGGCCACATTCCTCCTATGTATTCATCCTTACCTTTTATTTTTTCCATGTACTTTATATTTTAGCCACTCTGTGGTTCAATTTTTCTTCTCTTCCCTTATATTCCCAATTGTATTCTTATATCATGCTCAATATCTTCATTGACCCTAGTTATTAAAATCGCTTCCTTCTTAAGATTCTGGAATTGTAACCAAATTTACTTTTAAACTGTTTATTGATTGAGATTTTTCACATAAGAAAAGGAATTCATACTTTCTGTTGACATTAATTTACACAAATAGTAAACAACAAAGGGAACAGAAGAAAAAGATATAGAACAGAGAGACTAAATGACATAATTCTAAACAAATATGTCAAAGAAAAAATTTAAGAAATAGCTAATAAACTGATGAAAGCAGTCATAATGATGAGATAGATAACCCACCAGCACATCTTTATTTTCCCAAAGAAGTGTTCAGAAAATACATTTTATAGCAAAAACATTTATAGAACATTTACAGAATATTATGAAAAACAATGAACTGAATACATTTTTTTCACTGCAATAAAGAAACCTAAACAGGAAAGAGAAGAAAATCTAGAAAATTCAAGAAAAATGCCTAAATTGAAATGTAAAAATTCTGTAGAATTCTGAAATAGAACCAAGGGTGACTTTATTGACAAAAGCTAAGAAAATGAATATATATTTTACCAACAGAATTAAAAAGACAAGTGTGCCAAAAATCAACCAAAAACAATAACCATAAAATAATGAAGAATGCAAAATATAAAATAATTTTTAGATTTTAGACTTTTATGAACTTTCGCAGTCCTCAGACAACTTTAAATAGAGCCTCCAAACAAATTCTGGAGCAGTAGGACTCACAAAAGCATAGGGTGAAACAATGTCTCATCTCAGGAAAGCTTAGAAGATCAGGAAGGAAAGGTTTTTGTTACCAGGGTGAGAGAAGAGAGCAGGGCTTCTCTAGCACAAGCTGCTCTATCCTGGACCATGAAACAAGAAATCCACAGCAGATCTATGGGGGAAGGAATCTGTTAGTTGCAGGGGCAGCTTCCACACCTCTCAGCCCATAGATTGTAAGGAGACTGGATGACTGGTCACAAAGAGATTTGGAGGGGTGTTCTTGGCTGACAGTGGTGAAGCACTTTGTTGAACGCCCCCAAACAGATTCAGGTCACAGTTGCACTAGCATGCCAGAGTTAGTTTCCTTACCCTGGATAGCTGGGGGTATTTGGTAATGGCCTGTTCTTCCCTGCACTGTGCTTCTCTCTCTCCTCAGGTCAACAGACATTTTTCATCTAATTTTCAAAGTTTTGTTGGACTGGAAAATTATTTCACTTCATCTTTTGGTGGGTTCTTCCACTCTTGAATTTGTTCAGAGACTTTAAAGATATTTGGAGCAGTTTGGGGGAAAACTCAAGCAATTCCATGCCTTTCTCTGACATGTTGGCTCCACCGTCAATTCTAAAGTACTTATGATAAAAATGCTATCATCTCCAGACAAAAATACTCATGGAGTAAATGTAGATTGATGCCAACTTTTTAAATATTCATTTTTCAAAAATTTCATATGCATAAGATGTTAACCTTCGTTTTTACAGGATATTGAGATCCAAATTTTTCTCCCTCATTCCACCCTTTCTCCCATTCTGAAAGTAGTATTTAGTTGTATGTGTGTGTGTATGTGTGTGTGTGTGTGTGCTATCATCTGAAAACTATTCATATTGTTTGACCTTTTATCAATTGGGAAATGGCTTGTATTCTTATAAATTTGATTCAGTTTTCTATATAGTTGAGAAATGAAGCCTTAATCAGAGACACATGCTATTAGGATTATTTTCCAGCTTTCTATTTTCCTTCCTATCTTGATTGCAATGGTTTTGTTTGTGTAAAAGAGTTTTAGTTTAATATAATCAAATTTATCTCTTTTACATTTTGTCAGGCTTTGTATCTCTTTTTTGGTCATGAATTCTTCTCTTCCCCATAGATCTGACAAGTGGACTAATTTGCTTATGGCATCACCCTTTATATCTAAATCATACGCATATTTTGGCCTCATTTTGGTACATGGTGAGGTGTTGGATTAAACCTAGTTTTCCAGTTTTCCCAGCAGTTCTTGCCAGAGTTCTTATAACAAAAACTGTGGGAAACATTTTTTTTTTAAACTAGAAAACTTTTTTTTCCAGGTGGAGCCTTATAGCTGCACCTAGGCTAGATGATTCCAATCCTGTTGGTAACATCTAAGACATCATAACCTGGAGTAAATAGGACTCAAATCTACCTCTTTACATCAGGTCATATCTGTGTGCTGACCTTAGTTACATCAATATCTTCTTTACTGCCTGCTTGATCTGAAACTTGCCACCTCGAACTTATGATGAAGATTTGGGTGTGTTGTCCTCAATCTAGTTCAAAACTGATTCAGTGAATATAGGAAAACTAATGATGGCATAGTTATCAAGCTTGCTTCTCCAAAGGTCACTTTCCCCAAGGCTATTTAAGATCCCTTAAAAATCTTCACAAGTCATGTAAGGTAGGGGTTGTTTGCATCTTCTTCTTTTTGTAGTTATGGGCATCCTTCAACTCTACCTTTCTTGGCCTTCAAAGCTTGACTTTGCTTTTATCTTGGGGGCTGTGAGAACAACTGCTTTCTTTTGTGCCCTCAGTGACATCGTGGGAGGAAAGGGAAGTATACTTTAAACAAAAACTTTTGTCTCTGTTTT
Organism: Macrotis lagotis; assembly: GCF_037893015.1. Taxonomy (NCBI): domain Eukaryota; kingdom Metazoa; phylum Chordata; class Mammalia; order Peramelemorphia; family Peramelidae; genus Macrotis; species Macrotis lagotis. The sequence goes on from NC_133666.1 coordinate 193,254,439, forward strand.
TCCTCATGATTTTTTTGGTTCTGTTTATTTTCACAACATGACTAATGAGCAAATATATTTTATATGAATGCATATGTTTTACTTACATGAAAGTCTTTGCCTTCCAAATGAGAATGGATGAAAGTGAGAAAAGGAGATTTGGAATTCAGAAAACCGAAAACAAATATTTAATGTTATATTCTCATGTAATTTGGAAAAAAAACATAATATTCAATTAAAGAAACACTAGATTCAATGAAGAAACACTAGATACCATTTCTATAAAGGCAAAAGTGTAACCAAGTTGTTCCCTTTACACAATTAGTTATTATTTGATATAATTTTTGATGTGCTAGTAAGAACAATAAGATGTGAGCAAAAACTTTCAGAAACTAAAGTGAGGCAAAGAGCTCACAAAGTTTCCTGCAGAATTTTGTTTTTCCTGAGTCTGTTTCTGGAAATTAAGTTTTCCTTTGTCTATCCAGATGTAAATACCTGCACACTGAAAATGCTTCTTGACAAAAAGAATAAAACAAAATTAATAAAATCAGGAAGTGCTGAAGTTGACTCCCACCTTGGAAACTTATAAGCAGCATGATCTTGGACAAGTTATTTAACTCAATGGTATTAAATGGAAAAAAAAGAAACAAACTACTAAACTTTACCTCAGGATCATAGTGGGCTACTTATTGACTTCAACACCATCATATTATATTATTCTGATTTACTGATATTTTATTTTATTAAATATTTAACATTTTACATTATAATATACCTATATATTTTATATCTCTGATATAACTCATCTGAACTCTGTTGCTTGACTGACAAATGAAAATAAATTAGGTGGCTTGAAGACTCAAATAAGATAATAAATGCAAATTACCTAAGAAACATTTAGTAAATATATAAATGTGGGTAATAATTATTACAAAAATGTGGGTTTTATTCTTTTTATGCCAATCAAAAGAAATCATCTCTATTAGATTTCAACAGTGTGCTCTGCTTTGAGGATACAAAGCCATTTTTATTGTTCAAGTTGCTTCAGTGATGTCTGACTCTTTGATCTCTTTGGGATATAGACCTAGTAGAATTCTTGGTTGATATTAGGATAAGCTTCTCTCTGCAATGCAACTGGGATATGGAACTTGGTTACAGGCAGTGGGGATGTAAAGTGGCAGCCAGTCCTAATAAAGGGGTCCAATGCAAATTCTTTTTGAGTAGCCACCTGATCATCTTCCCATCTATGAGTTGAGAGCTCCTGAAGCTGTTGCAGCTCCTGCTTCTGTCACTTCCAAGGTATATAGCTATTCTTTCTGTGACTCACACTTTGGGCTGTTCCCTGCCCTGGTAAATTGTTTGGGATTGGGACCAGTCTGATTTCTAGACTTTTTTTTTGGTTGTGCTGATTTAAAATTCCATTTGTAATCCTAGTTCAAAGATGTTTGGGGGTTGATGTTGGGAGTTATGCTGCCTTTATTTTGTTATTTTGGCCTTGCATCAGAAAAAGCAATAATTAGTCAATTCTCAAATGTTGAACACTGAACTAAGAGCTGAGCTTGCTACTTACAAAGCAAAGACAGTCCCTGCTCTCATGGAGCTTCTGTTCTTTAAAAAAAAATTAAAACAGCTTTTAATGGGACCTACATTTCCCACTGTATGCTTTTCACAATCTTTCTGGAGAGTTAGCACTTACAGGAAGAAAAGAAGAAGAAAAGATCAGCAAAATAAACCAATGTATTGAAATAGAGTGACATGTGCAAAGTATCCAAGTAATGGCTTCCCATTTCTGCAATAAAGTGGGGAGAATGTTTTCTCATATCAAATTTTTGAGTTTGAATTTGGTTACATTAATTTTGCAGCATTCAATTTTGATGGTATAGATGGTAGTAGGGTTTGTTCTTTCTTTTTATATTGTAAGTCCTTGGAGGTGTATTGTTTTTCATTTTTTCTGTTAGATCATTGGTGGAATATTGTTTTTCATTTTTCTGTTAAATTTACTTGAATCATGCATTTTCCAAGCTTCTCTGTATTTATTACATTTTACTGCCATTATGATCATAAATCTCTGTAAGCCTTGGGTTCTTCATCTGTAAAAATGAAGGGTCCAAGCATAGTGGTACTACAGTCATAAATTCAATTGCAAGGTTTTGGGAACTTTAATCTATCTCTTTTCTTTATGTGAAAAATCATGAGGGAGAGAAAACAATTTTGTTAGTTTATGAGCCAGTGAAGGGTCTAGGTGCAGAGTGAAAATGTAATGTAATCATTTGAGAGTGAAACATTAATTTCCATTACTGTCTTTGTTAGGTTTTGGAGACAACTATGAGCAGGACTTCCCCCTACTGGAAGAGGGAAGCCCCATGGGCTCCAAAGAGAAGCTAAATGGCTGTATGTGATGACTGGTGAAAGTACATCCTCATAAAATGCATTTATCTAATCCAGTTATCAACAACTTTCTAGATAGAAGAGACTTTGGAATTTGCCAAAATTATTCCCCTCTTTCTGAAGATTAGGAAACTGAAACAACAAGGTGCTGAAGTAAATTTTTATGATATTCAGTGAGATAGTTATAATTTCAACTGAGGTTTCTTGGTATCCAATCCTGTGATGCTATTACACCAAGGTTTCTAAGATCAAATGAAAAATAGAGAAACCCTTAATATTAGAGAGCAGCACACATACAGCTTTTTCTTTCCTCTGCTCCCTCTGCTCTGCTTACTCCAAACCCTGCCTGAAATGACCAGAAAAGAGGCAATACAGAAATGGGGCAAGTTTCTATCAGTGGATTACAGACAAAAAATATGAGCCTTCACTTCGTGAATATATGACAGTTCCCTTTCCCTCCTTTATGAAAGAAAATATAGGACTGAGCTAAAAAAAAGTGTGCCTGAACAAAAAAGGTACAATTAAAAGTGAAATGGAATAAAGCAATGCCAATCACATTACTTGATTGATTTCATGAATGATATGAATTGTGAAATTTTCTCCTCTCATATAATGTGTGCTACAACTACATCCTGCCATCTTTTTTCTTTTTATTCATGATTCTAAATGTCTAAGCTCCTTTCTTATTCACTATTCACCTCCACATTCTTATTTGCTTTGATATTTCTGCATCAGACCTGGAAAATTCTCCATGAGAACACTTCATGTAGGAATAATTTTTAATAATTTTGATTGTAATTAATAATAATCTTGAGAGTTGCCATTTATACAACACTTTTCAAATAACAACTAATTTGATTCTCATAGCAATAATCCTGTAAGTTAGGTGCTATTATTTTCTCTGCTTTTCTGATGGAGAAAAACAAGTTCAAAGAGGGAATGGGACTTATCTTTAGTGTGTACAATCTAGGAAGTACCTCTATCAGCATTTGAAGATCTCCTTAACTGCAAGTTTAACTTGTGTGCCATCTAATTGAACACAAAGATAACTGCAGGCCATATATTGACTTAGAAAATTACATATGGACACAATCTATGTTCTATTACATCTTTACGTAATTTGTTAAATATATTTTAATGTAATTCAGGCATCACTTGGGACTGTTGCTTCCTGCAATAAAGACATTGGTCTTGGTTTTGCCCTTTCTCAGTCCAACTTTGTTCCCAATTCTTTCTATCTCTATAAGTATTCCCATAAGTATTTTGATTCAATTGAGACATTCTTATTATCCTTGACTTCCTTAGGGTCTAAACTTAGTAATGTAATATCTCACCTAATGGTATAAATTGTTTTTGTTCCTTTATTTGAATCATTACATTTCTTTCCCAGAATTGTCTTATCGTTTCAAAGCTCCACAGATTTGTTTCTGATATGTCTGGCCTAAAGACAAATGTATTTTGGAATAGGTTGTATCTTGCATTTAGATTGTAACTCATTTGTGGGCACAGAGCATTTTGAAACTATATAAAATCCACTGAGAAGCACAGGTGGTTTAACTTATTGAATTGCCTTCTTGCAATGAATCTTCTCTGAAGTCATGAGTAATTAAATCAAAATTTTTACATGAGGCTTATTAACAAAATGGTTTTAATAATAAAATAGAATTCTTTATATATATAGATATAAATAGATTGTATTTTATATGAGAAAGTATTCACAGTATAAGTACTAGAATATGCTGCTTTTATGAAGAATAAATACAAATATTAACATAATAAATTAAATAAATAGAAAAATACAAAATAGAAAGCTCTGAATTCTAAAACTTTCAATTTTTGAACACAGATGATGATTCCCTGGATTCAAAACTCCTTTCATTAGTGGAATAGCAGCTTATATTATGTTAAATTCATTGATTGAATACAGACAATATTTACTTGTTGTAGAAATAATTCTGTCTAATGGTTGTTAAATTTTAGGAAGTTGTTAATACTTTGCAGAACTGAAAATCTTTTTTCTTCCTCAGTCTCTGATTTTTCTTGTTAGTTTAGTCAGGTACAGAAAGACCTTCCTGATCTCTACTTGCACAGTCTCCCAGGCACAGTGTCTATACTCTTTTCCTTGCAGGTACTGACATTCCTTGGAAGTAGTCCTTCAAGGAAAGCCTGAGGTTCTCACTCTCCAAGAAAGGCTGTTCCCACTCCCCACCTTATCCAAGACACTTCTAGGTTTTGTTTTTTTTTTTGCAAGGCAATGGGGTTAAGTGGCTTGCCCAAGGCCACACAACTAGGTAATTACTAAGTGTCTGAGACCAGATTTGAACCCAGGTACTCCTGACTCCAAGGCCGGTGCTTTATTCACTACACCACCTAGCTGCCCCCCAAGACACTTCTCCAGCTGTTGCAGCTGCTGATCCAGTCCAATGAACAGTTGCATGAGCTGAGTCTGATTCCAAGCAGCAGGAACAGCTTTTATACTGAGGATGGTGAAGATCTGTTGGAGTATTTCATGAGCAATGACTTTGACATTCCCCATCTGGAACATACTACCTTCTAGGTCTTCCTTTGGGAAGTTAAACCTGGTCCAATCCTTCCAATATGGCATCAGGGGAAAAGTACTCATTTGGTTCAGGAGTGAGAAATCTTCCTGCAGTCCCTGAGTCAGGTCACAACCCAGAGAGCAAAAGGAATTGGAGCAGAGCAGCACCAGAGTAACTGGCAATAAGGTCCAGGAGGTCATGGTGATGCTGATGGATGACTTGGGTCTGACTGAGGTGAGAGATCAGTGAGTCTTTGTCTCAGTATCTTGTGTATCTGCCTCTGGGCTACCCTCTCTTAAATAGTGCTGAATTTAATTTTCATTATTAAAGACAGAATTTCCCTTCATTTTCCACTTTATGCTACTTTCCTTTTTAATCATAAAACAACCCCAATTTTTAAAATATCGTGGACTGCACCAAATTTATCTTTAAAGAGAGTTTGTGAATTAAGCTCTTTGAGATGAGGCATCCTATTTTATTTATTTTTTCCTGTTCCATTTCAATAAAGTAATTTACTAATGACTACTAATTTTATTCCTGAAGTATTTCTCACTTGAGTCCTCTTCTCACTACCTCCACCATCATTCAAGGTTTATTATCTGTGTTTAGGTTTTTCTTACCTCTTGTCTTCCTTTGGTTTCAGTGATATTCCTTTGTTGGACCTCATTCCATGGCCTTATCTTTATTTGTTCTACAATTATTCAGACCAGAAATCATATTTTGTTGAACTTAGCCCTTTCATTCCTATAGTTCTCACACTGTGACCTAGTCTTCTGCACAAATTCTTGTCTCACATCATCTATTACATCTTAGCCTTCCTTCAGTTATGCTTGATTTCACTATACTATCTGCTAGTTAGCCATGAGTATAACCTCTGTGGTCTCTCTTCCCTTATCTCATTCTTTCCAAATTTGAGACATTATTCAGGTTAGATCTCTCATGTTCTTGAAAAGTTATACTAATCTATTCTACTATGAGTTTCCCAAAAAATCTCTTAAATTTTCCAAAAATGATATTTTATTTGGTCTCTAATTAAACATTAAAACAATTTTAACATGTTTCTCTTTATGTTTTCAGTTCCATATTATTTCCCTTTTTCTCCCATCCCCCCTTTGCCCCTCTCTGATATAATAAGCTGTCTGATCTTAGTTGTACATGAGAAATCATATAAACCATTTTGATATTAGTCATTTTGTAAAGAAAAACAAAAAATAATGAAAGTATGCTTGAGCAAGTATTAAGACAATATCAGTTTTTTCTCTGGTGGAAGATAGTATGGTGAAATTGACTTGGATTATTGCATTATTGAGTAACCCTAAATTATCCAACATTCTTCATTGTATAATATTCCTGTATTCAATGTCCTTCTGGTTCAGCTCACTTCACTTTGCTTCAGTCTAAGTAAGACTTTCCAGGTATTTCCAAAATTATCCTGATCAGCATTTCTTAAAGCACAATAACATTCAATCACAACCCTATACCACAATTTGTTGAACCATTTCTCAATTGATGGGCAGACCCTGAGTTTCCAATTCTTAACTGCCACAAAAATAGATGCTGTGAATACTCCTATACAAGACTTTCCCCATTTTATTTGATCTTATTATGATATAGATCTAACAGTAATATTTCTGCATCAAAGGATATACATGGTTTTATAGTTCTTTGTGTATAGTTCCAAATTATTCTCCACAATGGTTGGATCAGTATAAAACTCCACCTACTGTACATTATACACTTCTAAAATTACAGAAGAAAATGTCCCTCCCTAATGACACTCCTCAAGATTCATTGTGTTCAATTATTAGATTATAAAATACTTAATGACCTTCAAGTCATCAATTACCATTGGGGTCAAATGACCTTCTTCATATCCAGTGAAGTATTGGAAGAGTAATGAGATGCTATAGATCAAGCACAGCAGAATTTTACTTTACTAGTCCTTAAAGTAGTCACTCTTCAACCCTTCACCATCATCCTCTAGGCTCTTGCCCAATAATTGGTAAAAATTAAACCATTCTCATACTTTGAATTATCTTGTAATCTGCCTAATCTAGTGATTAAATAGCATTACCACAGGGAAGGGAAGTCATCTTCCAAAAGGTATATCCTAAGAAAATTTTGTGCCACAGGGAGCCATTCACATTCGCTTTGTCTTTTATACAGCATTCTCGTGCATGAGAAGAGATATGTGTGCTCCTGGGGACAGCTGGCTTTCAGGATAAGCTTGTGTTGATTCAAATGCATGGACTCATAGAAGACACCACACAGTTAACTTCAACAGTACACTCATCTAGAAGATAAGTGTTTTCAGACAAAGCCAAAAAAATGGTCATTGTCCTTACAGAAAAATCAAAGCATAAAAATTAACTAGTTAAAATATATATGCATTATTGTATAGTGCCTCTAATTTCATAAAGACAATATTTCTGAATTGCAAAATTACAATGACATTTAAATGAGTTTGTTTAATTTAATCTAATACATCAAAGTATACCTTAGTTTGAGGATTCAAAAAATCAACAGGAATTATTTCTAAAGTTCCTTCTAGCTCAGTATTCCCTGATTTTGAGATTTATGCTTAAGAATGAGAAAAAGGTATATTGTAAAGTCAGATTGATGAGTCTTTTCAGGTAGTAAATTATGATCTCGGTTCTTAATCTCATCATGAGGTAGAGTAAACTCATCCCTTTGACACTTATTCTACCATGAGACACTCAGGGTTCTATTGAGGTTGTGGGATGTCCACTCAAATAGCCTAACGGCATTTCCCTAGTTAGTGATAGTGCAGCTGTCTGTGTAAATTATCTGCATCCTACAGATTCACAGAATCCCCTCAGCCAATAATCCATTCACCAGATATAGCTCTTTTACTTGCCAGGAATTACTTTGATCATAAGCCAATAGTTCTGACTTTACTGGTACCCTGAAATGCTGAGCTCACTGCACTGGAATTACCTCAGCTCAATTTCCTTCATTGACTAGAGAGGAAACTATGGTTCTCTACTTCTGTTTGTTCAATGCTTGACATGAATTCACTTTCCTTTTGTTTTTTTCACATCCTTTTACCCTTGAGGAATTTTTGACTTAGAGAAAACAGAATTCTGATGCTTTAAATACCCCCAAAGAGAAATTCCACATCCTTTTATGTTTGCTACCTGAATTCATTTGAAAAAATTCTAGAAGGGACAAAAATTGTTCTAATTTTGTTAATGATACCAGTGTCATCTCTGGTTCATTGAGGAATCATTTATTATTCTTTTCTCCTTTACCCCCTACATGTAGTTCATTCCCTAGCTCTTTGTAGGTCTCTGCAATGTGCCTGCACAGAGTTTGTGTCACCTTCCACAACAACCATCCTATTCAGGTTCTGATCTCTTCTTGCTAATGCTTTTTTCTTAAACCTAATTCATCCTCTTTCCAGTCTCTCCTCCTGAAAATGGAGAGAATAATCTTACATTGCTCTAATATAGACACTATTACTCGAATTCTCCCATTGGCTCCCCATTGCCAAACATGGGGAGAAAAGAATACTGAAATTGGAGAAATTAGGAGCTCCATGTAAATCATATCTTTTACACTTGCTAATTGTGAAACTTATCTCTCCCTGTCACATAGTGGAGGACTCTATTAAATAATTTATATAAAGTGTATCACAAACCAGGATATTCTGGAGTCTGCTCATATCAATTCATTTTCATAAAATTTCATCATGGGTATGAATGCTTCAGATATAGGAAAACATTACAGATCATGACTTGCTTTTTAAAAAATTGCTTTGTTGCTTGTCCAGATTTAAGAAAGGAAAGAGAAATCGTGGTCAATCCATATTAAATGTATGCTGTGTTTTTGGTGAACTGGTTGTTGAAATTTACCAGTTTAACAGTTTGTTATGTCATTATGACTGCTATTATATAAGCTATTTCATGAAAGTCACTTCATCTAGGATGTTAGATTTGGACCTTAATGGTTTAAATCCAATTCCTCTTGGGACAGTTATTAGTTATAACCAGTAAATTGCTAAGACTCACAAAACTTCTATTCTTCCCCTTTTAAAATAGACATAATACTAATGATCTCATGAAATAAATAATTATTATACAATTTTAATAATATTTTAGTGCTTTCAATTTTTCAAAATTTGTTATATAAATGTTAAATTATAGATTAAAAAAGAGTTTTTTGAAAAAGCAATGCTTTATATTTTCCAATTGATGCAATGTTTAGGACTATATGGTTTTTCTATACAATTAAAAGAGCTATTAAAACCTGAAAAGTAGAATTGTTGTCAAGATATGAAAGATTAGACAAGGACTTGTCAGAGCTCTCCCACTCTTCAGACAACTTTAAATAGAGTTACAAAATAAATTCCCCATTAGCAGAATCCACAATAGCATGGAGAAAACAATCTCTCATCTCAGAAGGAGGGAATGTCAACTTAGAAGGAGGGAAAAAGTTTTGTGTCATCAGTGTGAGAGAGGAGAACCGGGTCTCTCTAGCACAAGCTGCTCTAGGCTTGGCCCTGAAGCCACACATCCATAGTAGGCTTCTGGGTGATTGAATCAGTGGCTGCAGTGGCAATTTCCACATCTCAGATCACAGATTATGAGGTTGGATGGCTGTTCACAAGGAGACTTCAGGGATTATTAGGGATGGCACTGGGTGAAGGACTCAAATAATTCTCCAATTATATTTCCTGTATTTATTTTTGTAGCTCATTAGTTCCTTCCTAGGAAATATTTCACATTTTCTTCTATTTTCTCATTATCTTGATATTGTTTCATTATTTCTTGATGTCTCAGGAATCATTAACTTCCACTTGCCCAATTCTAATTTTTAATGAAAGGTTTTCTTCATTTAGTTCTTGGACCTCCCTTATGATTTGGCCAATACTACTTGAGATGTTCTTTTTAGTGAACTTTGGGCTTCTTTTACCATTTAGCATATGTCATTTTTCAAGTGTTATTTTCTTCCATTTTTTTTGCTTCCTTTCCCAAATTTTCAACTCCTCTTTTAAACATTTCTTTTGTATTAATATCATTTACTTTCACATTTTTTTCTCTACTTCTCTTGCTTGATTTTCAATTGAAGCTCTTTCAAGGCCTAAAATAACATTTTCTTTCTTTTGAACCTTTGGATGCAACAGTTTTGTTCTTATCTGATGTTTGATCTTCTCTATCATCTTAGTAGCTTTCTATGATCAGGTTCCATTCTTGTTGTTTACTCTTAATCTCAGCTTATATCTTGACTTTTAACTTTATATGTTACAGATGAACCATGATGGAAGAGACATTATCTCCAGCTTTAGGTTTTGGTAAAGCCCTTTTCAGAGCTATTTTTGGTAGTCTTTGATGTGACTGATCTTCTAAGATGGTATGATCTAAGGAGAAATTTTTTTCCTCCTTTCCTGTTCTGTCTTCTGGTCTGAGGGTGACGACAAGTATTTCTTTCTGCACTGGAATTATGAGGAGGGTTTCTGCTCTGCTGTGACAATAAACTCTGTTTTGCTAATGCTTTTCCCCTCCTAGGACTGCAACCTTAGATTAGAGTATGAGCAAAACTGCAGTGTCCTAGCTCAGGGATAGCAAAGAGAGCCCTGTAATCTCCTTATGGCATCCTCAAGAATCTGTGGGCTGAGAACCTGGGAACCTGCCTTGGCTGCTAATGCAATGGTTCCCAAGGACTGCTCCTGGTCAGTTGGCATTGCTGATGAGGACTGCACTGGACTGTGGCCTACTCTCACTCTAGTCAGACAGATTTTTTCCTGCTAAATTTATATTCTTGGCAGTCTCTGGGCTGAGGGTTCTGGAAACCCACAATGTTGCCACTGACCCAGTGGGCTGGCTTCCTGTCCCAGGATGGCAGGGGCTGTTCAGTGCTGACCTGGTCAGTTCTGCCTGGTTCCTCTCTCACCTTGGGGCAACAGACCTTTCTCAGCCAATCTTCCATGTTCCTTTAGGCAGGAAAATAGTTGCACTCCATCTTTTAGTGTCATCTGCCATGCTATAATTTGTTTAGTGTCATAATTTAAAGGTATTTGGAGGAGTTTAAGGGAGAGCTTGGGACAATCCCTGCCTTTCCTCTATCATCTTGGCTTCACTCCCAGTTTTAAAGCAGTTATGAAGATAAATGATATCCCCAAAGAAAATCTAATGGAGTCAAAGTGGAGATTGATGGCTACTTTTCAAATAGTATTTCATTTTTTTCCCACAATTACATATCAATAAAATGTAGCATTCATTTGTAAATGATTTTGTGTTCCAGATTTTTCTCCCTCATTCTGTTCTATCTTTACTCCTGAAATTGGTAGGCAAATGGATCCAGTATATACATGTGCTATCATCTGAAAACTACCTGTTCATATACTTTGATCACTCAGCACTTGAAGAATGTCTTGTAGTCTTATAAATTTGACTCAGTTTTCTATATAATAATGGAGACATGAAACCTTTTTCATTTTCTATTAGGATTATTTCCCAGTTTTCTCCTTTCCTTCAATTCTTGGTTGCATTGATTTTGCTTGTGCAAAATCTTTTTATTTAATATAATCAAAATTATCTATTTTACATTTTGTCTTGATTTCTACTTCTTCTTTGGGCATGAATTCTTCCCCTCCCCATAGATCTGACAAGTAGACTTTTCCTTGCTCATCTAATTTACTTATGGTGTCACCCTTTATGACCAATTCATACATATATTTTGACATCATTTTGGCCCATAGTTTGAGGTATTGGATTAAATCTACTTCAATTCCTATTCTTTTCCAGTTTCCCTAGAAGATTTTGTCTGAGTTCTTATCAAAAAAGCTGCAAACCTTTTTAGTATAGGTGAAGTGATATAGCTGGAAACAGTCTAGATGATTCCAATCTTGTTGGCAATATCTATAGCATCACAATTTGGACTAAATAGGACATAGGCCTGCTTTATTCAATCAGACCAGATCAGTGTGTTGATCTTAGCTGTGTTGATGTCTTCTTTACTGCCTGCTTGATCTTATGCTTGTGACTTTGACATATACAATGAAGACTAGGGTATTGTTGTCTCAGTCTTCTTCATAGCAGATTTAGTGGTAAAGGGAAACTTAATAATGTTGTAGGTATCAAGCTTGTTTCTTCAAAGCCTTAGTGAGTACAGAAACTAGGGTATATTTGAATCTTCTTTTTGTAGTTATGGACACTCTTAAACACCATATTCTTGACCATCAATGACTTAGATTTTTCTTCTATCTTGGAGGGTGGGGGAGCAACTGCTTCCCTTTTCATCTTTAGTGTTGTGTTGGGGGAAAGAGGAAGCATACTTAAAATTTTTTTCCTTTATTTTTCTTAAGGATTTTTTGTTCTCCATTTTCTTTCAAAAAAGACCAATAAGCAAATATGCTTTGTATAACTACAAATGTATAATATACTTGAAATTATTTGCCTTCTCAATGAGATTGTATGAAAAAAGGAAAGGAGAATATTAGGATATCATAAATTTGAAAAAAATGTCTAATATTGTTTTTACATTTAATTGGAAAAAATAAACTATTCAATTAAAGAAATTAAAGATAATTTTATATATAATGAAGAAACACTATAAACCAATTCTGTAATTCAAAAGTAAAGACAACCTATCCCCCTTAACACAATTAACAATTAACATTTTTGACATGCTAGCAAGAACAACAAGAAGTGAGCAAAATATTTAAAGATCTAAAGAGAGGCAAAGAGCTGACAAAACTGCCTTTGAGACATTGTTTTTTCCCCAGGCCTAATTCTGGAACTTAAATTTTTCTTTGTAAATACTTGCACATTGAAAATTCTTCTTACTATAAAAAAGCATAAAGTATATTTTGAAACCTGGAAGACCTGAGGTGGACCACTAAACTTTTCCTCACTCTTGTATTTGGCTACATAGGGTAGTTCAATGGTGCAGTGGATAAAGCACTGTCTTTGGAGTAAGAGGGTACGAGTTTGAATCCAGCCTCAGAAACCTGAGACATAGCAGTTATGTGACCTAGGGCATGTTACTTAACCCATGTCACCTCATCTCCAGTCATCCTGATTCATATCTGGCCACTGAATCCAGAATTTCTGGAGGAGATAGTAGACCTGAAGATTTAGCCTATTAGCCCCTAACTCAAATCCAATTCATGGGCTTCTCATGGCATCAATCCCTGATGTCATGGTCTTTTAGAAGGAAGGACAAACATCAGTGTCTTACATATTGACTTCAAAAACTACACATTATTTTATCTCTTTTAATTTTTTATTTATTTCCTTAAATATTTGACATTTGACATTTTAATTGAGCTATGTGCTTTATAACTCTGATATAACTTATATGAGTCTATAGTTACTTGACTTATAAATGAGGATAAAGCAGGTGGTTTCACAGATCAAGCAACATAAGAAATGCAAAGTACTTAAGAAACATAGGAATGATATAAATGTGAACAATTTTTTAATTGCAAAAATGTGAATTTTGTCTTATGTCATTCAAAAGAAATATGTCTCTATTAAATTCTACAGTGTGCTATATAATTTGAGGATACAAAGACAAATTGGTTGTTTAGTGGCTTCAGTCATGTTCAACACTTCTTTGAGCTCTTTGGAATATTTTAACTAGTAGTATTCTTGCTAGATCAAAAGATTATGCTCTTCTCTGTCCTGCAACTATGATATGGAACATGGTCATAGGAACTGAAGATGTGCAGTGGCAGCCAGTGCTAGCAAAGGGGTCCAATACCAATTTTCTCTCTCTCTTTTTTTTTTTTAAGAAAATGAACACTTTTATTTACAAGTTAATGGAAACCATTCAACTTGTATCTGAACTCAAATGGTTCAGTGAGAGATTTACAATGTTGCCCTGAGTAAGGCTCTGAACTTGAACCATCAAGATCTGTTCCCTTACATTGGAGCTCCTCTGCAGGGTCTCATTTTCTATCTGCACAGTCTTAACTGCTTCTATTAGTTCTCACTTCCTGCCACTTTAAGTAGACATTGCTTAGTTAAAATTTTTTTTTCAGGGTCCTTCTAAGAGTCCCCTGATCACATTCAAGTTGAGAGCTCCTGCAGCCGCTGTCACCACCACCATTGTTGATGTGACTCCCACTTTGGACTGATCTGTGCCCTCTTAAGTTGCCTTGGCCTTGGGTACTGTCTTATTTCTATATTTGGTTGGTTGTGCTGGTTTAGAATTCTATCTGTAGTAATTGTTTAAAGTTGTTTGGGGCAAATATTGGTAGTAACACTGCTCCCTTTACTTTGTCATTTTGGTTTTGCTTTACAAAAAGCATTTATTATTCCATTATCTTATGTTGAACACTGTGCAAAGAGCAGAGTTGGTTATTTACATAGCAAAGACAGTCCCTGCTCTCATTAAACTTGTGTTCTTTTTTTAAAAAACGTTAACATTTCCTATTGTATCTTTCTTACCATTTTTCTAGAGAGTCAACACTTATAAGAAAAAAGGCCAGCAAAATTAACCAATATATTGAAATAGAGTGACATTCTGTGCAAAGTACTCCATCAATGGCACCCCAGCACTGCAAATCTCAGGACAAATAAGTCTTCTCATATCTATTCCCTGAGACTAAATTTGGTTATTTTGATTTTGTAGCATTTTCATGGTCTAGTTGAATGTGGTGTTTATTCTTTTCTTGACATTGTCAGTTATTAGAAGCATACTGTTTTTAACTATTCCTTTAACTTCACATTAATCCATTTCATGCATCTTTCCAAGCTTCTCTGTATTTATCATATTTTTTCCCATTGAAACCATAAACCTCCCTAAGAATCATTCTTCATCTATAAAATGATGTGTCTGAGCATGGTTGTTCCACACCTATAATCAAAGCTGCTAGTATTTAAGGATTTTAATCTAACACTTTTATTGATGTGAACAACCACAAGAAGGGACAGAAATGGTGCCAGGGAGAGAAAAAATTTTGTCTGATTAAGAGCCAGTGAAGATACCATGTGCAAAAAAATCAAATGTAATGTCTTGAGAGTAAAAGAAATTATTAATTTCTGTTATTGTCTTTGATAGTCTTTGCAGAAAACTATTTGCAGGGCTTCTTCTATTTGAAGAATGAAACCCCAGATGAAAGTGTGGGGAATAAATATGATAAAGCAATTTCTCAGCTAAATGTTGTGGAAATTTTAGTTCCTTGAGTGCCATCATTATGATTTCTTTCCTGTAATTATCATTTCTAAGCTCCACTGTTTTGTCTGTGTCATTTTGCCTATGGACAAATGTATTATGGAACAGGATACACATCTCCATTAGACTGCAACCCATCTGAGGCCAAAGTGAGAACATGTTTTAGCATCTATATAAATCCACCAAGTAACACAGCCCCTTGAACATTGATAATTTAGTTTCTTGAATTGCATTCTTGCAATGAATCTTCCATTAACTCTTGGATAATTAAATTAACATTTTCACATGAGTCTTATTAATGAAATGATTTTATTAATAAAATAAGTGTTCTTTAAATAAATGTATTTCATATGACAAAACAATTCACAACAGACAATATAAGTACTTGAAAAGTATCTCTTCTATGAAGAATAAATATAAATATGAGCATAAAAATAAATAGTATAAATAAATGGATAGAAATATAAATAGAAGTCCCTAAATTATAAACTATTCAGCTTTTGATCACGGATGATGGTTCCCTAGATTCAAATTTAATTTCAATAGAAGAATGCCAGTTTATATTGTACTAAAATCATTTAGTGAGTGAAGATGATTTTTAGTTGGTATAGAAATAATTCTTTCTAATATTTGCTTAATTTTAGTGAGCAGTCAATAATCTGAAGAACTGAAAATCTTTTTTTTTCTTCTTCAGTCTCTGAATTTTCTGGTTAGTTGAATCATGAACAAAAAGACCCTCCTAATCTCTACTCGCACACTCTCCCAGGAACAGTGGCTATAGTCTTTTCCTTGCAGGTACTGACTTATAGCTTGGAAGTAGCTCCTCAAGGCCAACCTGAGGTTCTCATTCTCCAAGAAAGGCTCTTCCCACCCCCCCTCTTGCCCAAAGCACTTTTCCAGCTGCTGCAGCTGCTGATCCAGTCCAATGAACAGTTGTATGAGCTGGGTCTGATTCCAAGCAGCAGGAGTAGTTTTCTGACTGAAGATGGTGAAGATCTGCTGGAGCATCTCATGAACAATGACTGTGACATCCCTCCTCTGGAGATGGCTCCCTTCCATGGCTTCCTTTGGGAAGTTAAATCTGGTCCACTCCTTCCAACATGTCACCAGGGGAAAAGTGCTCATTTGATTCAGAAGTGAAAAGTCTTCCTGTAGTCCTTGAGTCAGATCACAATCAAGAGAGCAGAGAGAGCTGGAGCAGAGCAGCACCAGGGCAACTGGTAACAAAATCCAGGAGGTCATGGTGAAGCTAATTGATGGTTTGTGTCTGGCTGGCCAGGGAGATCAGTGAGTCTATGCCTCAATGTCTTGGGATTCTGGCCTCTGGGCTCCTCTCTTTTTAAATAGTGCTGAATATAATTTTCAATTCTTAAATGGAATTTCCTTTTTCTTTAAGCTACTTTCCTTTTTCATATTAAAACAACCCCCATCTTTAAAAGATTTGTGGAACTGCAACTAAATTTACCCTTAAAGAGAGTTTACAGAATAAATTATTTGAGATGAGGCATCTTATTTTTTTCTAATTCCCTTGTAAGGCACATGTAGACATTTACTAAATGCTATTGATTTTATCCTTGAAATATTTCTTAGTCCATTCCCTCCCATTCCCTCCAATGTCATCATCTGTGTTTAGGTTTTTTTAAATTCCTTTCTTCAAGTCACTCCATGGCCTCCTCTTTACCTGTTCTACAATTAGTCAAACCAGAAATCATATTTTCATAAATCCATTAGCCCTTTCATTCACCCTCTGTCCTAGTCCTTCTGATAAATGGTTGTCTCACATCATACACTACATCTAAACCTTCCTCTAGGCATACTTGATTTCACTGCTATCTTCTACTTAGGCATACGTATAACTTCTGTGGTCTGCCTTGCCTTATCTCATTCTTACCAAATATGAGAGCTTATTCAGGTTAACTTTGTTGAAAAATTATGCCAATCTTTCCCCCTGTGGCTTTCCTGAACAAAGTTGTAACTTTTTAAAAATAGTATTTTCTTTGTCCATTAATTATATGTTTAACTAATTTAACATTTGTTTTTCTTTAAGTTTTCAGTTCCACATTCTTTCCTTTTTTCCTCTCATACTGCACCTGCTCCTCTCCAGATACTTTAATCAATCTGATAGAGTTATAAATGAGAAATCATGTAAACCATTTTTTAACTTAGTCATTTTGTAAAAGGAAATCAAAATAGAACAAAAGAAAGAAACTAAAAATGTTATACATGAGTATGTATTCAGACAATATCTGTTCTTTTTCTGGAGGAAGATAGCATGTTGAAGTTGTCTTGGAACACTCTATTATTGAGAATTGCTAAATTGTCCACAATTCTTCATTGTATAATATTGCTGATATAGTGTACAAGGTTCTCCTGGTTCTGCACCATTCATTTTCCTCAGGTTATGGAAGTTTTTCCAGTTTTTCTGAAATTATCCTGATCATTCTTTCTTATACCACACTATTTTAGCCTTCACCAAATGAGCTTCTATGAATATTTCTGTGCATGTAAGTCTTTGCCTCTTTTTAATGATTCTTTGTTATATAGATCTAGAACACTATTGCTGCAACAAATGATATACACGGTTTTATAGCTCTTGAGGTATGGTTTCAAACTGTCCTCCAGAATGATTGGATCAGTTTTCAACTCCACCAAATGTATATTATGCACTTCTAACATTTCATAAGAAAATACTCCTCCCTGGCCATATTTCCCTAGTTGTATTATCTACATTTATTAGAATATAATAACCTAAATAGTGCTCAAATCATCACTTCCCAGTGAGGACAAGTTACCTTCTGCAGACTCATTGAACTATTCCAAGAGGAATTAGGTGCTAGATATAGATCAAAATAATAAAGTAATCTGGCAAGTTAAAATCCTTATCAAGGAATCTCCTAGATTACTAATCTTTAAAGCGGTCACTCTTCACTCCCCTTATCTTCATCATCTAGGCTCTTGGAAATAAGTAGAAATTAAACTGTGCTCCCATGCCTTTAATCATCTTGGAACCCCTGGCTCATTTAGTGACTAAATAGCTTTACTTCTGGGAAGGAATGTCAGCTTGCAAATGGTTTAATCTTAAACTGATTGGTGCCACAGGGAAACCCTATATGAAAGAATACTTTGTCCCCATACACAACATCCTGGTGAATAAGACAGGGTAGGTCCAGGGGACAGCTGACTTACAGGATAGTGTGACTATAAACTTGTGATAGTTCAAATGCATGGACTCATAGGTGAGAGCACAGATAAGGTTCAGGAGCATAATTGTCTAGAAGACAAATGTTTTTGGACAAAACAGAAATAAAAATTGTCATTATCTTTAGAGAAAAATAAAGGCACTCTATTTCTAGCTGCATAAAAATTAAGCAATTAAAACCTTTATGCATTATTCTGTAGAACATCCAAATTCTTTTTTTATTTTTTATTTTTTAATTTTTTAGGTTTTTGCAAGGAAAACAGGGTTAAGTGGTTTGCCCAAGGCCACACATCTAGGTAATTATTAAGTGTACTCCTGACTCCAAGGCTGGTGCTTTATCTACTACGCCACCTTGCCACCCCAGAACATCCAAATTCTTAAAGAAAATTTAACTGAATTGCTAAAAGACAGATATTTACATGAGCTTCAATATGCATAAGTTTGAGGATTCAAAGAATCAACAGGAATTAATTATAAAGTTTCTCTTTGTTTCAACATTTTTTCATTCTGAGATTTCTGCCTCAATGAAAGAGAAGTTTCCTGTGAAGTCTGATTGGGTGAAATTTCATTTCTAAGCAGGGACTCCTGTCATGTGGATTCCCCTTTGACACTTGCTCTGCTGGGAGACAAAGTGTCTATACAAATGGAGGAAATTTTCATTTTCCAAATTTGTGATAGTGCAATTGTGGGAATTCTCTGGACTCTTCAGATTTACAGAATACTCCTAGCAAGGTGATCTGCACCCCCCTCCCCCCAATAGACTGCTCTTTTTCTTGCCAAGCTTTTCTTACGTCATGTCTATGTAGTTTGGTTTTGCTGGTATCCTGAACTGCTGAGCTCACTGTACTAGGTTTACCTCAACTAAAATTTCTCCACTGACAAGAGAGGAAACTACATTCTCTACTTCTATTTTCAATGTTTGAAATGAGTTCACTTTCCTTTTGTTTTTTTTTTTCACATCCCTTTTACTCTCGAGGAATTTTTGATCTAGATAAACTGAATTCTGATGCTTTAACACCCCCCCCCAAACAGATTCCACATTATTTTATGTCTGTTACTTTAATTCTTTTGAAAAATCTCAAGAAAGGAAAGAAATCATACTATTTTTAATAATGATTCTAGTGTCATTCTTGGTTCATCTTGAAATTATTTACAATTCCTTTCTCCCTAATGTTCTACATGTTGTTCATTCCTCAGCTCTTTGTTGGTCTCTGCAATGTGCCTGCAATAAGTTTGTCTCACCTTCCACAATAACCATCCTATTCAGGTTTTGATCTCTTCTTAATAAAGCTTTTTAATTTATTTTTATATTTTCCTAATTTTAATTGTTTCCTAATTCTTTTTCCTGAGCCCAGGTCATCTTCTATCTGTTCTCTCCTCCTGAAAATGGAGAGGTTAATCTTTCATTGCTCTAATATAGACACTCATTCAAATTTTCCCAGTGGCACTCCATTACCAACCATGGGGAGAAAGAATACTAAAGCTGGTGAAATTAAGTCCTGAGTGTTATTCTTACCATTTCGCACTTACTACCCATGAGTCCTATCTCTACCTGTTACAGAGTTGAAGACTCTTTTTAAAAGTTTATATAAAGGGCTTATCAAACCGGAATATTCTGGAGACTTGCTCATATCAGCTTATTTTCATATATTTTAATCGTGACTATGAATGTTTGAGAAATAGGCAAACATCACTGGTTGATCGTAGTTTGTTTTATTGCTTTTCTTGATTGTCTAGACTTAGAAAGAAATTAAAAATAGCTAGCTAATGCAGTTTAAAATTAATAGTATGCAATGTATTTTTGAGAGCTAGTTGTTAGAACTGTTTACTGTAAGCTCTTATATAAGAGTTATTATATAATCTATTACATGAAAGTCACTGTGGCATATCATCCCAGATATTAGATTTGAACCTAAAAGTTTTGCATTCAATCCCACTTGAAACAATTTTTAGTTATAACTAGAGCAAAATACTAAGGTACTCATAAGTTCCATTTCTTTCCTTATTAGAATGAATCTAATAATACTTTGTACTATGGTCCTTATGAAGTAATAATGACAATTCAATTTAATAATATTTATATAGATCTTTAAAATTTTTCAAATTTTTTGGCAAACTTTAAAATCTTCTTAAATGTGATTAACTATACTCTGGTTTCTCTTCAGATCACATGAATAGCTTTTTTAAAATGTGATTAACTATTTTCCAAATAATAAAATCATGGCACTGCTAAGGCCTTCTATTATCCATATTCAACCTCTATATTTGGCATCACCTCATAGTTCTTTTCATATACTTTATGTTCTGGACACTCTTCTCTCTGTTTTTATTCTTTTCTGTCTTATTACCATTTCTATATGAAGCTCAATATCTTCATTCACCAGTTTTATTAAAATCTCTGCCTTTTTATAGATCTTGATTCACAACCAAATTTCCTTTAAAGAGTGTTTACAGATTTAGATTTTGGGGTCTCAAAATGAATTCGAACTTGGTAACTCTGTCAATGAATTTGAGACTCCAAGGACATAATATAAATAATATAAGCTCTTTGCAAATCTTAGACCATTTTGTAACTATCTACTGGTTCTGCTATGATCTCTGTTGTTGTTATTACTTAGGAGAGAAAATGTACAAAGATATAATTCCTATTCTCAGCCTATAATAAAACTAAAGTACTAAACTTTTAAAAAGCAGCTCGTGCTTTATGGAGACAATAATACACACAAATAATAACCAATGAAGGGAACACAAGCAAAACAATAGGACTGTGGACTAAATAATATAATAGTATGCAAATATGTCAAAGAATATATTAGAGAAACAATTAATAAATTAAGGAAATACAATCATATTGATGAGATAACACAACATTTCTTATTTTTCTATAGTGTACAGAGAATAAATTATATAGCACAAATATTTACAGAAGATTATGAGCATCAATGAACTGAACTCATAAATTTTTTAAAAGGGAATAACAAAATCCAAACAGGACAAAAAATAAAATCTAGAAAATTCATGAAAAAATACTTAAATTAGAATCTTAAAATTCTATAGAATTCATAAATAGATCTAAGAAAGAATTTTTTTTTAAAAAACCAACATATTAATGTTTAACTATTACAATAAAAAGAGTAGTGCAGTAAGAAAAGAAGTCATAAATAATGAAAAAAAGAAAATATAAAATAATTTTTATATTTTACTGTTACAAATTATATGCCAACAAATATGAAAATTCAAAAGAAATATTGACATATACATAGATATGGTAATTAATAAAATAATGGAAATTCGCTCTCAATAATCATTCACTCTCAATAAAATGAATTCAAATATTTTTAATGAATTACAAAAGCAAATCATATTAGTCTTCATCAAACTCTACAATAATACTGCCAATCCTTTAAAAACTATTATTAGCTCTACTGCATTAATTACTCTCAAAAAATCAGCAAGGCTGTGAAATCCAATTTTAAGCAAATAAAGATTTAATGTTTATAACAGGGAAGGATAAATGAAAGATGAAAAAAGGTAACCTGATATCACTAACAATAAATGATAGAAAAAAGACATATAACTAAGAATATTTATTCAAATATTTTATAGTGAAATCATCAGAGTGTAGCAATTTTGGGGAAAAATTATTCCACATGAGCAAAATTAATTTGTCTTATATAAAAGAATAGTTCAACTTTAAGAAAATATGTAGTTTAAATACTTTAAAAAACCCCTCAAATTCACAATATCTAATAGATTAAAAAAGTTTTTGACAAAGTAATATTCATTCATGTTCAAATCAATACATCATTTAGGACTAGATGGATTTATATGAAGAACTGTCAAAAACTGAGAAGTAGGATTGGTGTCAATATATCCAGATTAGACAGAGACTTGTCTGAGTTCTCTCAACTTTAAATAAAGACTCAAAACAAATTCTGGAGCAACAGGATCCACAAAACCATGGCGGTAAAATAATGCCTCATCTCAGGACAACTCAGAAGTAGAAAGAATTGATTTTGTCACCAGAGTGAAAGAAGAGAACTAGGGCTCTCTAGCACAAGTTACTCTAGCCTGAGCCATGAAACCACAAATCCAAAGGAGACAAATTGTGGATTGAATCAAAAGCAGCAGCTTCCACAACTCTCAGTCCCAAAATTCAGGGTTGTATTTGGCTGGCACTGGGTGAAGGACTCTGTTGAATGCCAATAAACAGATTCAGGTCACAGTTGCACCAGAGTTGGTTTTAGCCCCAAGGGAACAGAGCCATAGTTTACAGTTCCAGGGCAGAAAAGAGTATTTGTAGCTACTCATAGACCTGAGGACTGTCTGGAGAGAAGAAAAACCCATCTCCTTAGATTAAACCAGCTTAATAGAACTTCAAGTTTACAAGACTCTCACAAGTAGCTATGAAAATAGCTGCACCAAAAAAAACCTAAAGGTTGGGAAAATGCCCCTTCCCATCTGGGAGCAGAATTCAACTTTGCCATATAAGATTGAAAATCAAGAAATAAAGGTAACACAGGGTCCAACATACATGTGTCTATAGGCTAGACAGTACAGAGAAAAAGCTGTGTAGCTATGAATTAATTTGACAGTTTTGGAAAGAAAATTATCAGGTCTACTTGAAAATCCTCCATTTCCTTAAATACTCATCATTCCCATGAAGGATTGTTATACTCAGTTTTGCTTGGCAGGTGAATCTTAGTTACCAACTCCTTTGTCCATTGGAATATCACATTCCAAGTACTCTGATACTTTAGTATAGAAGCTGTTAAATTATGTGTTATCCTGACTGTGCCTCCTTGATATCTGAATTGTTTTGTTCAGGCTGCTTAAATATTTTCTCCTTGGGACAGAAGCTCTGGAATTAGATTACGATATTCCTGGGAGATTTCATTTTGTGAAGTGTTTGGTGGATTTTTTCATTTTCTATTTTATTTTCTGGTTCTAACATATCAGGGAAGTTTCACTTCATAATTTGAGGGTTGACAACTAGACTTTTTTTTAATCATATATTTTAGGTAGTTCAATAATGCTCAAATTATCTTTCCTGGATTTTTTTTTTAGTTCAGTAGTTTTTTCCAATGGAACATTTCACATTTTCTTCTATTTTTTCATTCTTTGTTTCTTTATTTCTTGATGTCTCCAGAAATCATTATATTCTTCTTGCCCAGTTATAATTTTTTAATGCTTCAGTGAACTCTTGAACCTCTCTGTTGATTTGTCCTCTGTTGGGCTTCTTAACATTTGACATTTGGTTTTCAGATGTTATTTTTCTTCCATATTTTTGTGCCTCCTTTAACAAGTTATTAAGTCTCTTTTAAAGATTTCTTTTGTATTAATAGCATTTGCTTTCACATTTTTTCCTTTACTTCTCTTCTTTGACTCTTAACAATAGCTTTGGAGCTCTATCATGATCTGAAATACCATTTTCTAATTTTTGAGTCTTTTGATATATTAGTTTAGATTTTGTTGTCTTCTGATTTGATGTTTTGATCTTTCCCATCTTGCCTCTCAGCATCTTTCTATGGTCAGGTTCCTTTCTTCTTGTTTGCTCATAATTTCAACTTATTTTTGGACATATAACTTTATATGTTAAAGTTGAACTGTTCTTCCAGGGTTGAAGTGACATTATTGCAAACTATTGATTTTTGAGTGAAACTCTTTTCAGAGCAATGTCTGGGACTTTTTGATGTTTCAGTTTGTCTGAGGTGGTTTTATAGAAGTAGAGGTTTTTATTCCTCTCCTGGATTGTGTTCTAGACTCTGATGGGTGAGGAGGGTCTCTGCTCTCCTCCAGCATGTGTTAATGCTTTTCCCCCTTCCTTGGACTGCAACCCCAGCCTGGAACCTAGATCAGAGTCTGGGGAAAGCAGCAGTGTCATGATAGCAAAAAGATCCCTGTGATCTCCTTCTGACACCCTTACAGTCTGAGGGCTGAGACCTTCAGAATCATCCATGACTACTTATGCAATGGCTCCCAAGGACAGTTCCTATTCAACTGGTGTTGCTCTTGAGGTCTGCACTGGACTGGGGTCCTCTCTCACCTCTGGGGAACAAACCATTTCCAGCTAATCATCCAAGTTTCCCTGTGCTGGAAAATTGTTTCACTTCATCTTTTTGTGGATTCTGCCTGTGGAGAAATTGTTTGGAGTCTTTATTTAAAGGTATTTGAGTAGCACTGGCTATTTGAGTTTAATTCTGCTTATGAGGAATCATTATTCAGAATAGGAAAAGCAAGGCTGGAAATAAAACAAAAATTTATTAAAAGATGTTACAAGACATAGGAAGGGATAGGGGGAGAGAGAGAGAGAGAGAGAGAGAGAGAGAGAGAGAGAGAGAGAGAGAGAATGAACAGCCAAGCTTTGCCTGAACCAGTAAGTCAGAGAAACTGCAGCCCTGAGTGGAATTCCAACCCAGGTTTTTATGTCTTGCCTCTCATCCAGAGGGCAAAAGGTGAACTCCCTTCCCCTTCCTGCATCTGGAATTAAATAGAAGGTAAAGCCTAAGGAGATCAGGATTACAAATTTTACATTAAACAGTGAGTCAAAAGTACATCAAAAAGGGTGATCTACACCCAATTTGACAGGATTAGCAGCCTATAAAATTACAGATTTAGTTTCTGCTACATTCATAGTTATATCTTTTCCATGGTAGTCAATTTACATCTCAAGAGTAGGTGGGAGTCACTTTACATCTCCACCCAATTTCTTTGAGTTACTTTCACAATTCTCTTCATATTTCCCTTGCATCATCTGGAGGAGCTTGGTGGAGAGTTTGAGTAAGTCCCTGCCTTTACACTGATATCTGAACTCCACTCCCCATTCTAAAGTATGAATGATAAAAATACTATTTATCTTCAGAGGAACAAAAAACCTAAAGTAGTCAAAATGTAGATTTATGCCAATTTTAAGTAGTATTACATTTCTTTCAATAATTTCATATGAATAAATTTTAGCATTAATTTTAAAATGATTTTGAATTCCAAATTTTTCTCCCTCATTCCCTCTTTTCCCCTATTCTGAAAATAGTAAACTATTGCATAAAGTATATGCATGTGATGTCATCTGAAAACTGCCTGTTCATATCTTTGGCCACTGGGGAATGGTTTGTATTCTTATAAATTTGGCACAGCTTTCTATATATATTTGACAAATAGATCCTTGATCAGTGACACTTGCTATTAAGATTATTTCCCACTTTTCTGTTTTCTTTCTAATTTTTGTTGAATTGGTTTTGTTTGTACAAAAGCTATTTAGTGTAATATAATCAAAATTATCTTTTTCATTTTTTTTGTCATGATTTCTATCTCTTCTTTGATCATGAATTCTTCCCTTTCCCATACATCTGACAGGTACACTATTCCTTGTTCATCTAATTTCCTTATGTCATCATTTATATCAAACCATACACATATTTTGAACTCATTTTGGTAAAAGTATGAAAGTTTGGATTAAATCCTTTCTTTTCCCATTTCCTCTACAGTTTTTGTCAGAATTTTTATCACAAAAGCTAGGGGAAGCAGTGGTTTTTAAGTGTATAATTTTTTTATAGGTGAAGTCATATAGCTGGAGACCATTCAGATGATTCAAATCTAGTTGGGAACATCTAAAGCATCATAGCCTGGAGCAAATAGGACATAGGTCTGCTTTTTTTTTCCCAACAGGCTGGATCAGTGTGTTAACATTAGCTCCTTGGTTGTCTTCTTTATTGTCTGCTTACTCTGATGCTGTGAGCTTGACATTTACAATGAAGACTTGAGGTGTTGTTCTCAATCTACTTCAAAGTTGATTTAGTGTATAAAGGAAATTTAATGCATATATTCATGTTCTTCTCCAAGGGTCACTTGTCCAAGGCTATTTAGGTTGCCTTCATAGACTTAGTTGGTCACCAGATGGTAGAGGATATTCAGATCTTCTTTTTGTAGCTATGGACAGCCCTTAACACTGCCTTTCTGGCCTTCAAGGCCTTGGCCTTTGCTTCTATATGACATGGGACTGCTAGAGCAACTGCTTCCTTTTTCACTTTCAGTGTCATCTTGGGGGAAAGGGGCAGCAATCTTTAAAAAAATTTTTTCTTAATTAATCTTGAGTTTTTTTTTTGGTCTTTGTTAATTTTCACAGCATGATTAACAAGCAAACATGTTTTATATGAATGCATATGTATGACCTACAAGAAATTCTTTGCCTTCTAAATAAGAATGGAAGAAAGAGAGGAAAGTAAAAGATTTAGAATTCAGAAATTTGCAAATGAAGGTTTAACATCATTTTTTCATGTAGTTGGGGAATAAATATTCTATTAAAGATATTAAAGATAGCTTTATATATAATTAAGAAACAATAAAAAACACTCCCACAATTATAAAAATATAGCCAAGGTGTTCAATTTGCACAATTATTATTTGACATATTTTTTGAAATGCTAGATAGAACATCAAGATGTGAGCAAAATATTTAAAGAACTAAATAGAGACAAAGAGATGACAGAAATACTTGTGGTACCTTGTTTTTCTTCTTCCTATTTATGGAACTTAAATATTCCTTTGAAAATTCAGATATAAATACCTGCACAATGAAAATACTTCTTGACTTCCACCTTGGATTCTTGAACAATTCATTTAAGTCAGTGGAGTCAAATGGAAAGAAGAAAGGGGCCACAAAATCTTACATAAAAATCATATTGGACTACCTACTCACTTCAGAAACGTATCATTTTGGGGTGGCTAGGTAGCACAGTGGATAAAGCACCAGCCCTGGAGTCAGGAGGACCTGGGTTCAAATGTGGTCTCAGACACTTAATAATGACCTAGCTGTGTGGCCTTGGGCAAGCCACTTAACCCCATTTGCCTTGCAAAAACCTAAAAAAACAAACAGAAACATATCATTTTATCTCTGTTTTACTGTATTTTTATGTGTTTCATTGTAAATTCATCATTTTGCATTTTGTTGTTGCTATGTGCTATATATCCCTGATGTTACTTATCTGAGACTCCATTTGTTTGACTGAGAAATAGAGATAAAATAGGTGTTTTAAGAATCAATAAATATATTAAACACAAAATATTTTAGAAACATTTTGGCAGAAATAAATGTGAGCAATTATTATTATTACAAATATGTAAATTTTTTCTTGTTATGACAATTAAAAGAAGTAGTCTCTATTAAGTTTGTCAGTGTGCTATACTTTGAAGATACAAGACCATTTTTGTTTAGTGATTCCAGTGATGTCTTATTCTTTGATTTCTTTAGGATATAGAACTAGTTGTATTCTTGCTGGATCAAAGGTATGCTCCTCTCTGCCCTGTAATTATGATATGGAATGTGATCATTGGCAATGGAAATGTGAATTGGCAGCCAGTGCTAACAAAAGAGTCCAATGCAAACTCTTTTTGAACAGACTTCTGATAACCTTCCCATCTCTAAGCCAGGAGCTCTTGAAGCTGCTGGTGCTGCTGCTACTGTCACCTCTAAGACACACAGCTAGTGTTGCTGTGGCTCACATTTTGGGTTGGGTTCTGACCTCCTAAGTTGTCTTGGATTTGGAAAAGTCCTATTCCTACATTTTGTTGGTTGAGCTGGTTTAGAATTCTATTACTGGCATTAATTTTTTTTTTGCAAGTCAATGGGACTAAGTGGCTTTCCCAAGGCCACACAGCTAGGTCATTATTAAGTGTCTGAGGCCGGATTTGAACCCAGGTCCTCCTGACTACAGGGCTGGTGCTCTATCCACTGCGCCACCTAGCTGGCCCTTGGTGGCATTACTTTATAGTTGTTTGGGGCGAATGTTGGCAAATATCATGCTGCTTTTACTCTGCCATTTTGACTTGCCTCAATTATTACCTCAATTATTAATCAATTGCTGCTTACAAAGCAAAAAAATAGTTCTTGTTCTCATGGAGCTTCTGTTCATTTTACAGAAATGAAGCTTAAACTTCAACATTACTTATGTTTCCCACTGTATCCTTCTTACCATCTTTCTAGAGAGTTAACACTTAAAGGAAGAAATGAAGCAGGGCGGGGGGAAAGATCAGCAAAATTAACCAATGTCTTGAAATAAATTAGCATTATTGGTCAAGTACGCTACCAATGAGCCTCAAATTCTGCAATGAAATGGGGTAAATAGTTCTTCTCATAGCTATTCATTGAAATCAAATTTGGTTATTTTAATTTCATAGCATTCAATTTTCATGGTCTAGCTCGAAGTGGTCTTTGTTCTTTTCTGTTATATTATCAACCAGTGGAGGTATGATAAATTTCATTGTTCTAATAACCTCACTTGAATATTTTGTATTTATTACATTTATTTCCATTGTGATCATAAACCACTCTAAAGCTCATATTCTTCATCTGTAAAAAATGAGTTGTATAAACATGGTGGACCCATATCTGTAATCTGTTTCTAGGATTTACAAACTTTAAGTGAACACTTTTGTTTCTGTGAATAACCAAAAGAAGAAAAAGAAATGGGTCTAGGCAGAGAAAACAATTTTGCCTCATTATGAGCCAATGAAGAGCCCAGGGATATGAAATAAAATGTAATCACTGGAGAGTAAAAGTAATAATTAACTTTCATTATAACTTTTAATAGACTTTGGAGAAAACTATGAATAGGACTCCCCCCCATTTGAAGAGGGAAGTGCCAAATGAAAATATAGTCTCCAGAATGAAGGATAGGTGGATGTATACAATGATTGCAGTGACACAAATATCCTCATAAAACACATCTATCCAATTTAGATAACAAAATCTTACTAGACAAAAGAGGCTCTGGGATTTGCCAAAACTCTTCCCCTCTGTGTGAATATTAGGAAACAGAAGCAAAGAGAGGTACAAGGTAAGTTTCCCAGAGACAGATAGTCAAAGTGTTTTTGTTACCCAATCCTATGATGCCATTACACCAAGATTTCTAAGGTCAAATGAGAAAAAGTGCAGCAAATATATTTTTTCCCCTTTCTCTACTTCCTGTGCTACTTACATCAAATCCTTCCTGAAAAGATCAGATATGAGTCAGCATAGAAATGGGGCAGTTGTTATAAGACAAAAGATATGATCCTTCATTTCTTCATGAAGATATATATAATAGTTACTTTTTCCTCATTCATGAATGAGACTATAAGGCTGAAACAAAAGAATTGCACCTAATAAGAAACTGAATCAATTGAAAGACAAATGAAGTAAAGAATTACCAATTCCTTAACCTGGGAAGACTAAAGATTTTTTTTTCATGAATCACATGAAATGTGGAATGTCCTCCTCTCTTATAATATGCTACAAATTACTTCCTACCATCTTTTTTTCCTTTTCATTCATTTTTCTAAATCACTGAGCTTCTTTTCTATTTAATATTCACCTCCACTTTCTCATTTTCTTTGATATTTTGGTATTGAACCTTATATAAACTCCATAATTATTGCAAGTGTTAGCAGTTGCTGAATAATTCTTATTGCAATTATTAATAATAATGAGAGTTGCCTTTTACACAAGACTTTTCCTATGTCAACTATTTGATATTCCCAGCAATAACCCTGTAAGGTATATGCTTTTATTTTTTTCTGTTTTACAGATGAGGGAAATAAAGTTATAAGAGCTGAAGGGACTTGCCAAAGGTTGCCTCTGTCAGGATTTTAAGATCTACCTGACTTTGTTTATCTACTTACGCATCTAGCTTTGAACATAAAGATTTCTGCAGGCCATATTTTGATTTAGAATATCACATATGGACATCATCTATATTCTATTCCATTGTTAGGTATTTTGTTAAACATTTTTAATGTGGTTCAGGTAGCCCTTGGGACAGTTGTTTCTTGAAATATAGCCCATGTAACAAGTTTTGGCATTTCTTAGTCAATGTTTCCAATGCTTTCTTATCTTTATAAATGTTGCTGTAAATATTTTGGTTCAATTGGAAACATGGTTCTTATCAATGGCTTCCTTAGGGTATAAGCTTAGTGATGGAATTTCTCAACTAAAGAGGGTGAAAATTTTAGTGGTTTTATTTCCATCATTTTGAATTCTTTCCTGAAATTGTCTTGTTATTTCAAAGCTCCACCACTTTATCAATATCATGTCTTTCCTATGGACACATGTATTTTGGAATAGGTTGCATCTTTAATTTAGAGTATAATTCATCTGGGAGTACATTGTTTCTGACATTTCACTCCTATATAAATGCACTGAGTAGCAGAGTTGGTTTAGTTTCTTGAATTGCATTCTTGTAATGAATCTTCTCCGATCTCATGTGGGATTAAATCATCATTTTTATCTGATTATTCTTTACAACAATGTCTTTATTAATACTTTAAAATATTTATTTATATGAGAAATATAATAATTTACAATAAACTCAATATCATTACTAGGAAAATGTTCCTTCTATGAGGAAAAATATAAGCAATAGCATAACAATATATAGTAAAAATTTATAGAAAGATACATAATTAGAAAGGTCCTAATTATAAAATATTAAGTTTTTCAGAACAGATGATGATTCCCCAGAATCATATTTCTTTTCACTACAGGAATGGCAACTTATATTGTGATTAAATTATTGAATTAATACTGTTGATTTTACTTTGTGTAGAAAAAAATTCTTTCTATTGTTTGCATAATTTTAGGAAGCAGGCAATATTTTGCAGAACTGAAAAACTTTTTTTATTATTCCTCAGTTTCTGAATTTTCTTGTTAGTTTACTCATGAACAGGAAGACCCTCCTGATCTCTACTCGTACAATCTCCCAGGCACAATAACTATACTCTCTTCCTTGCAGGTATTGGCTTAGTCCTTGGAAATAGCTCCTCAAGGCCAACCTGAGGTTCTCATTCTCCAAGAAAGGCTCTTCCCATTCCCTATCTTGCCCAATACACTTCTCCAGCTGCTGCAGCTGCTGATCCAGTCCAATGAACAGTTGCATGAGCTGAGTTTGATTCCAAGCATCAGGACCAGCATTCATACTGAAGATGGTGAAGATCTGCTGGAGCATCTCATGAACAATGACTGTGGCATTCCTCCTCTGGAGTTGGCTGCCTTCCATGGCTTCCTTTGGGAAGTTAAATCTGGTCCAGTCCTTCCAACATGGTACCAGGGGAAATGTGCTCATTTGATTCAGAAGTGAGAAGTCTTCCTGCAGTCCTTGAGTCAGGTCACAACCCAGAGAGCAGAGAGAGCTGGAGCAGAGCAGCACCAGGGCAAATGGAAATAAGGTCCAGGAGGTCATGGTGATATTGATGAGTTGTTTGGGTCTGACTGAGGTGGGAGATCGGTGTTTCTTTGTCTCAGTGTCTTGGATATCTGATCTCTGGGTTTCTTTCTCTTAAATAGTGCTGAATATAATTTTCATTACTTAAATCAGAATTTCCATTGTCTTTAAGCTACTTTCATTTTTTCATCTTAAAACACCTCCATCTTTGAAATTTTTTGTGGAACTGCAACCAAATTTTTCCTTATTGAGAATTTACAGATCAAGTTCTTTGAAATGATGCATCTTATTTTACTTAATTTTTATTGCCCTGTAAGGCTCATATAGTCATTTACTAAATGCTATTAGTTTTATTCCTAAAATATTTTTCACTACAGTCTTCTCCCTACTACTGCCATTGCCATCAATTTTGTTAAAGTCTTCATTATCTTTTGTCTTCATTTCCAAAGATATTTCTTTCTTCACTTTATTCCATGACCTCCCCTTTACCTGTACTCCAGTTATTCAGACCAAAAACTTTCTTTTGTTGAACTTAACCCTTTCATTCCCATAATTCCTATTGTGTGACTTAGTCCTTTTGATAAATGGTTGCTTTTCATCATCCAGTACATCTGAGTCTTCCTGCAGTCATGCTTGATTTCACAGTGCTGCTATCTTGTTTAGCCAAGTGTATAATATCTATGGTCTACCTTCTCTCATCTCATTCTTCCCAAATTTGAGAACTTATTCTGGTTAACTCTGTTGCACTTTTTAAAATGTATTTTGATATATTCCCTATTACTTTTCTGAACAAACTTGAAATTTTTGACAAAATAATATTTCATCTGTTCTTTAATTCTATGTGAAAACAATTTTAACATTTGTTTTTCTTTAAATTTTCAATTCCATATTCTTTCCCTTTTCCTTGCTATCCTCACCTTGGCCTGCTGTGATACATTAAACATTCTGACATAGGTTATACCTGAGAAATTATATAAATTATTTTCATGTTAATCATTTTGCAAAATAAAGTTTAAAAAATGAAAGAATGCAAAAATTAGTATGCTTTAGTATATATTCTGACACTATTAGTTCTTTCTCTGGAGGAAGATAGCATGTTGAAGTTGCCTTGGAACATCGTATTATTGAGAATTACCAGATTATCCTCAATTCTTTATTGTATAACATTACTGTTGTGGCATATAATGTCTTCCTGGTTTTGCTCACTTCACTTTGCTTCATTTCATATAAGGGTCTCTGGGTTTTTCTGTAACTTTCCTGTTCATCACTTCCTATAGAACCAGAATAGTTCATCACAATCATATACTACAACTGATTGTGCCCTTTCCGTTTTGATGGGCATACTCTCCGTTTCCAGTTCTTAGCTACCACAAAAAAAGATCTGCAAATGAATAATTCTGTAGGTGTAAGTCTTTCCTCCTCTTTTGAGCTCTTTGGGATTTAGATCTAGCATTGTATAACTGATTCAAAGGAAATATATACATATATATATCCATCTATCTCTATATCTATCTCTATATCTAGAGATAGATTTAGATATATAGATAGATTTAGATATAGATATAGATATAGATACAGATATAGATATAGATATAGATATAGATATAGATATAGATATAGATATAGATATAGATATAGATATAGATATAGATATAGATATAGATATAGATATAGATATAGATATATCTCTTTATATTTCTTTGGTCATAGTTCCAAACTGATTTCCAGAGTGGATGGATCAACTCAACAAATAGTATATGATGCATGTCTAACATTTCATAAGAAAATACCCCTTCCTGGTGACATTCCCTAGGTATATTGTCTCCCTTTATTAGAAAATAAGATCCTAAATGTCTTATCATCACTTAATAGTGAGAATAAGTTACCTTTTCCCAGTTGTAATTCCAAGAGAAATTGGGTACTATATAGAGATCAAGCACTGCAGAATTCATAAAAAAAAATAGGTAAGTAACTTCACAAGGCAAAGCCCTCATCAATGAACTCCAGAGAGATTGCTAATCCTTAAAGTGGTCACTCCTCAACCTTTAACATCATCCTCTGGGTTCTTGTCTGGTGGGTAGAAATTAACTTGTGTTCTCACATCTTCAGTCATCTTCGAATCCCTGGATCAACTAGCAATTAAATAGCATTTCTGCAGAGAAGGAAAGTCAGCTTGTAATAGGGTTACTCTGGGAATAGTTGCTGCCACAGTGGACCCATTCTCTAAGCAAATGTGTTGCTTCCATACACAACATTCTGGGCAATGAGAAGGGGCAGGTGTCCTCCTGGGGACAAATGGCTTTCAGAATAATGTAAGAATGAGGTTGTGTTGGCTCAAATGCATGGACTCTCATAGATGAGATTGCACTTTTAAAGAGCAAGAATACAATCATCTAGAAGGCAAGTGATTTTGGACAAAGCAAAAATAAAAATTATCATTGCCCTTACATAAAAACAAGGGGACTATCCTTTAAAGCAGCATAAAAGTTAATCAGTGAAAATATATATGCTCTATCCTGTAAAGCCTACAGATTCAAAAAGAAAATTTGATGGAATTGCAGAGAGACAAAGACATTTACCTGAAATCATTGAATTAACTCTATTAACACATTACAATTTGCCTATGTGTATTCAAAGATTCCACAGGAATTATTACTAAAGTATCTCCTTGATCCAACATTTCCATTCCCAGAATGAAAAAGAAGGTTTCTCTGAAGTCATATTGGTGAGAAACTGAAATTGATTCCAGAGTCAATTATGAGCTCAGTTCTTATTCTTATGGATTCCCCTTTGACACTTGCTCTACCAGGAGACACTGATAGTTCTATTGATGGTCTGGGGCTGTCCATAGAAATAACCTAAGTTGGCATTTCCCTAGTTAGTGATAGTGCAGCTGTATGTGAGTTTGCTGAACCTTTCAGATTCACAGAATTCCCCCAGCTAGTGATCCAGCCCCTAGATAGAGCTGTTTTACTTGCCAGGATTTTCTTACATCATATCTATGTAGTTTGGTTTTGCTGGTACCCTGAATTGCTGAGCTCACAGAACTGGGATTAACTCAGCTAAATATTCTTCATTGACAAGAGGGGAAACTACTTTCTTTACTCCTGTTTTCAATGTTTGCAATAAGTTCACTTTCCTTTTATTTTTTTCACATCCCTTTTACCCTCGAGAAATTTTTGATCTAGAGAAAACAGAATAATGATGTTTTCAAAGCCTCATAGAAAAATTCTACACTCTTTTATGTTTATTATCTTAATTCATTTGAAAATCCTCAAGAAAGGGCAGGAGTTGTTCTGTTTTCCTTAATGGTATCACTGTTGTCCTTAATTCACTTTGGAATCATTTGTTATTCCTTTCTCTGTCAGCCTGTTCATGTAACTCATTCTCCAGTTCTTTTGAGGGCCTCTGCAACATGTCTACAATTACATTTGTCTCACATTTCACAATAACTTTCCTATTCAGGTCCAGATCTCTTCTTGCTAAAGCTATTCAAATTCTTTTCTATATGCTCTTCCTTAGCCCAGGTTACCCTCTGCCCAGGCTCTCCTCTTGAAAATGGATTGAATATGGGGCGGCTAGGTGGTGTAGTGGATAAAGCACGGGCCCTGGAGTCAGGAGTATCTGGGTTCAAATCTGGTCTCAGACACTTAATGATTAGCTAGCCCTGTGGCCTTGGGCAAGTCACTTAACCCCATTTGCCTTGCAAAAAACCTTAAAAAATGGATTGAATAGTTTTAAATTGCTTTTATAAAGACTGTCTTACCTGTATGCTTCCCCTGTGACTCCCTTTAGCCAACCCTGGGGAGAAAGAATATTATTTGTAGGTAGAAAGATCTGGGTGTAAATCCTAACTCTTGAACTTGCTAACCATGAGAACTGTTTCTCACTGACACACAGTTGAAGACTCTATTAAATAGTTTATATAAAAAGCTTCACAAAGCAGGATATTCTGAAAACTGCTCATGTGTTCAATTTTCATAAATTTTCATCCTGGTTATGAATGTTTCAGAGATAGATAAACATTATAGATCATGAATTATTTCATTGCTTTATTGATTAAGTTTATTAAGGTAATATGTGACTAATGCAGTTTAAATTTTAAAATATGATGTGTATTTTGGGAGAGTTGGTTGTTGCCATTTTCCAGCTCACAACAGTTTACTGTGAATTATTATAAGAGTGTTATTACATAAGATATTACATGAGGGTCACTGTGGCATATCCTCTAGAATGTTAGATTAGGACCTAAAAGATTTGAATCCAATCCCCCCATGAGACAATTATGTTTTATAACTGGAGTAAATTTCTGAGGTTCTCATATGTTCCCCTATTAAAATGGACCTAATAATATTCATACTAACTACCTTATAAAGTAAAAAATAAATATACAATTTTAATAATATCTATATAGTGCTTTAAAATTTTTCAATTGTTTTAAGGAAATTTCTTTTTCAAACTTTGAAAAACTTACTAAATGTGATTTACTATTTTCCAAACAACATTTTCATGGAAGTAAGGGCATGTATAGACCATATTCCTCCTCGTGTATTCAGCCTTACCTTATATTTCTTTCGATATGTTCTAGCCAATCTCGCTTTCATTTTTCTTCTCCTCCCTCTTATTCCTATTTGTTATTCTTATATCATGCTCAATATCTTCATTGACAATAGTCATTAAAATTACTTCTTTCTTATAATTTTGGAATTGCAACTAAATTTACTTTAAAATTTTTTTTATTTAAGGAAATGGGGTTAAGTTTTTTTTCTCTAAGAACAATGATACTTTTTTATTTTTGTTTTGTCCAGAAGCATTTGTCTCCTAGATGATAGTGGTCCTGGTCCTTAAGTGGGCTGTCACATCTATGCATCCATGCATTTGGACCATCACAAGCTTCTAATCTGAAAGTCAGCTGCCCCAGACTCACTCCTATCCTGTCTCATTGACATGGATGTTGGGTATAGGGAAAAGTATTCTCTCATATAAGGAGTTCCCTGGGGCACCAGTTGTTCTCAGATTAAACGTTTTTGAAAGTTGACTTTCCTTCCCTGAGTGAAGCTATTTAGTCATTAGATAATCCAAGGATTCCAAGATGATTAAAGGCATGGGAACACAGTTTAATTTCTACCGACTTCCAAGAGCCTAAAGGATGAGATTGTGATCTATATCTAGCACCTAATTCCTCTTGGAATAGTTCATTGGGTCTGGAGAAGGTAACTTGTCCTCACTGTTAAGTGATGATTTGACCCTCATTTAGGTTCTTATATTCTAATAAATGGAGATAATACATCTAGGGAAATATGGCCAGGGAGGAGTATTTTCTTATGAAATGTTAGAAGTGCATAATATACTGTTGCTGGAGTTGCAAACTGATCCAACCATTCTGGAGAGCAATTTGGAACTGTGCCTGAAGAGTTATAAAACTTTGTATATCCTTTGATGTGGAAACACTGCTTCTAGATCTATATAACAAAGAATCATAAGAAAGAGGAAAAGACTTACTTGTGCAGAAATATTCATAGAAGCTCATTTGGTGAAGACTAACAATTGGAAACTTGGTGACATGCACATCAATTGGGAGCAAGTGCAACAAACTGTAGTATATGGTTGTGATGGAATGGAAAGGATGATCAGGATAATTTCAGAAAATCCTGGAAAGATGTATAAACAGAGGAAAGTGAAGGGAGTAAAAACAGGAGGACATTGTTCATTGTATCAGCAATATTATACAAAAATATTGTGGATAATTTTAGCAATTCTAAAAAATACAGTGATCCAAGACAACCTCATACTATCTTCCTCCAGAGAAAGAATTGATTTTGTTTGAATACACACTCAAGCATACCATTTTTTACTTTCTTCCTTTTGATTAATTTTTATTTCTTTTTACAAAATGACTTAGGTGAAAATGGTTTATATGATTTCTCATGTATATTGGATAGATTACAGTATCAGGGGCAAATGTAATACAGGAGGAAAAAAGAAAGAATATGGAAATGAAAATTTTTAAGAAAAATAAATGTTAAAAGTGTTTTAACATGTAATTAATGAACAAATACAATACTATTTTTAAAATAGTCACAAGTTTTATCAGGAAAGCCATGGGGAATAGATTGGCATAAGTTTTTAAGAACACAAAAGAGTTAACCTGAATTATCTCCCATATTTGGAAAGAATAAGGTATGGGAAGGCAGACCATAGAGGTAGCACACGAAGCTAACTAGAATATAGTAGCACAGTGAAATCAAGTATGATGGGAGGAATGGTTAGGTGTAGAGGATGATGTGAGACAACCATTTATCAGGAGGAATAGCACTCAGGGTGGGAATTATGGTAATGAAAGGGCTAATAAAATCATCAAAATATGATTTCTGGTCTAAATACTTGGAGAATAGGTAAAGAGATCATGGAGGGAAGTGAAGAAAGTAATAAAAAAAAAACCTAAACACAGATGATGGCAATGGAGAGGGGGAAGAAGACTGGAATAAGAAATATTTCAGGAATAAAATAAATAGCATTTAATAAATGACTCATAAGTGTCTGAAAAGAGAATGGAGAATAAAATAGTATGCCTCAACTCAACTTAATCTGTAAACTCTCTTTACAAGTAAATTGTGTTGCAGTTCCACAAATATTTTAAAGATGGGGTTGTTCTAAGATGGAAAAAAGAAAGTAGTTTAAAGACAGTGGAAATTCCATTTTAAGTAATGAAAAATTACATTTAGCACTATTTAAGAGAGGGTGATCCAGAGGCAGATACACAAGACACTGAGGCAAAGAATCACTGATCTCCCAGTTAAGCCAGACCCAAGCCATCCATCAGCATCACCATGACCTCCTGGATCATGTTGCCAGTTACCCTGGTACTGCTCTGTTCCTGCTCTGTCTGCTCTCTGGTTTGTGACCTGACCAAGGGTCTACAGGAGGACTTCTCACTTCTGAACCAAATGGGTACATTTCCCTTGGTGACATGTTGGAAGGACAGGACCAGATTTAACTTCCCAAAGGAAGCCATGGAAGGCAGCCGACTCCAGAGGAGGGATACCACAGTTATTGTTCATGAAATGCTCCAGCAGATCTTCACCATCTTCAGTCTGAATGCTGTTCCTGCTGCTTGGAATCAGACCCAGCTCATGCAACTATTAATTGGACTGGATCAGCAGCTGCAACAACTGGAGAAGTGTCTTGGACAAGGCGGGAAGTGGGAAGAGCCTTTCTTGGAGAATGAGAACTTCTGGTTGGCCTTGAAGAGCTATTTCCAAGGAATAAGCCAGTATCTGCAGGGAAAAAAGTATAGCCACTGTGCCTGGGAGATTGTACGAGTAGAGATCAGGAGGGTCTTCCTGTACCTGAGTAAACTAACAGGAAAGCTCAGAAACTGAGGAAGTAAAAAAGACTTTCAGTTCTGCAAAGTATTGACTGTTTCCTAAAATTAAGCAATCGTTAGAATTATTTCTCTATCACATTAATATCATCTGTTTTCAATCAATGGTTTTAACACAATACAATTCCTCTAATGAAAGGAGATTTGAATCCAGGGAATCATCATCTGTGTTCAATAATTGAATGTTTTATAATTCAGAGCTCTTTATTTATGTATGTTTCTATTTATTTCTATTATTTATAAGTATTATTTTTATAATACTATTTATGATATTTTTATTTATTCTTCATAGAAGCACATTTTCTAGTACTTATACTGTAAATTCCTATAATTCTCATATAAAATCCATCTTTTAAAGAAATTGATTTTATTAATAAAACCATTTTGGTTAATAAGCCTCCTGTGAAAACATTATTTACTCTTGAGTTCAGAGAAGATTCATTACAAGAAAACAATTCAAGATGTTAAACCACCTATGCTACTCAGTGGATTTATATAGTTCCAAAGCACTGTGTGACCACAAATGAATTACAATCTAAAGGGAAAATACAACCTATTCCAAAATACATGTGTCTCTAGGCCAGACATAACAGACACAGAGCCGTGGAGCTTTGAAATGATAAGACAATTCTGGGAAAGAAATTTTAATGACAGAAATGAAGGTACTAAAATTTTCATAACCTCAGGTGAGAAATTCCATTACTAATTTTATACCCTAAGGAAGTCATTGATAATAAAAATATTTGCAGTTGAGACAAAATATTTACAGGAACACTTTCAATGAAAGAATTGGAAATAAAGTAGACTATCATGAACTAAGAAAGGACAAAACTAGGATCAATGTCTATATTGCAGGAAGAAACAGCCTCAACAGCTGCCTGAACTCTATTAAAAAATATTTAACAAAATAGAAAAATGTAATAGAATATAGAGAAAGTGCATATGTGATTTTCTAAGTCAATATGTGGCCTGCAGATATCTTTATGGTCAGAGTTATATAGCACACTGGATAAACTGGGAGTCAGGGAGATAAAAAGAAAGAAAGTAAAAATGGTATGCTTGAGTATGTATTCAAACAAAATCAGTTCTTTCCTTGGAGGAAGATAGTATAAGGTTGTCTTGGATCATTGTATTATTTAGAATTGCTAAAATTATCCACAATTCTTCGTTGCATAATATTACTGATACAGTGTGCAATGTCCTCCTGTTTCTACTCCCTTCACTTTCCTCTGTTTATATATCTTCCAAGGTTTTTCTTTCTTTTAGAACATTAACATTCCATTACAACCATATACTACAGTTTGTTGCACTTGCTCCCAATTGATGTGCATGTCACCAAGTTTCCAATTGTTAGTCTTCACCAAATGAGCTTCTATGAATATTTCTGCACAAGTAAGTCTTTTCCTCTTTCTTATGATTCTTTGTTATATAGATCTAGAAGCAGTGTTTCCACATCAAAGGATATACAAAGTTTTATAACTCTTCAGGCACAGTTCCAAATTGCTCTCCAGAATAGTTGGATCAGTTTGCAACTCCAGCAACAGTACATTATGCACTTCTAACATTTCATAAGAAAATACTCCTCCCTGGCCATATTTCCCTAGATGTATTATCTCCATTTATTAGAATATAAGAACCTAAATGAGGGTCAAATCATCACTTAACAGTGAGGACAAGTTACCTTCTCCAGACCCAATGAACTATTCCAAGAGGAATTAGGTGCTAGATATAGATCATAATCCTAAAGTAATCTTGCAAGGTAAATTCCTTATCTAGGAATCATATAAATTACTAATCCTTAAGGTGGTCACTCTTCTTTCTTCTTATCCTCATCCTTTAGGCTCTTGGAAGTCGGTAGAAATTAAACTGTGTTCCCATGCCTTTAATCATCTTGGAATCCTTGGATTATCTAATGACTAAATAGCTTCACTCAGGGAAGGAAAGTCAACTTTCAAAAAGGTTTAATCTGAGAACACCTGGTGCCCCAGGGAACTCCTTATATGAGAGAATACTTTTCCCTATACCCAACATCCATGTCAATGAGACAGGATAAGTGTGAGTTTGGGGACAGCTGACTTTCAGAATGGTGTGATTCAAATTCATGGACTCATAGATGTGACAGCCCACTTAAGGACCAGGACCACTATTATCTAGGAAACAAATGCTTCTGGACAA
This sequence comes from Macrotis lagotis, assembly GCF_037893015.1. Taxonomy (NCBI): domain Eukaryota; kingdom Metazoa; phylum Chordata; class Mammalia; order Peramelemorphia; family Peramelidae; genus Macrotis; species Macrotis lagotis. The sequence goes on from NC_133666.1 coordinate 193,295,440, forward strand.
AACAAACATAAAAATGGTCACTGTTCTTAGAGGAAAAACGAAGGCACTGTATTTTGTAGCAGCATAAAAATTAAGGAATTAAAACCTGTGTGCATTATCCTGCAGAGCCTTCAAATTCATAAAAAAAATTTACCTGAATTGCTAAAAGACAAAGACATTTACACGAGCATGACTATGTCTAAGTTTGAGGATTCAACGTAACAACAGGAAAGAATTCTGAAGTTCCTCTTTGATCCAATATTTTCTTATTTTACTTATGCCTCAATGAGAAAGAAATTTCCTGTGAAGTCTGATTGGGTGAGATTCCATTTCTAGGGAGTCACTTCTGAGTTTGTAAGGCAGGGACTACTATCCCATGGATTCCCCTTTGGCTCTTGCTCTGTTGGGAGACAGTGTCCACACAAATAATTGAATTTGTCATTTCCAGAATTAATGACAATGCAATTGTCTTTGGGAATTATCTGTAACCTTCATATTTGCAGAATCCCCTTAGCAAGGTGATCTGACCCCCGTAGACCACTCTTTTTCTTGCTAAGATTTTCTCAGATCATGTTTTGCTGGTACTCTGAATTGCTGAGCTCATTGCACTGGTTTACCTCAGCTAAAATTTCTTTACTGACAAGAAAGGAAACTGGTCTCTATTTCTATTTTCAGTGTTTGACACAAATTCACTTTCTTTTTGCTTTTTTTTTCACATCCCTTTTACTCTCCAGGAATTTTCGATCTAAAAAAAGTTGAATTCTGATACTCTAAAAACCCCCAAATAAAGTTCTCATCCTTTTATGTCTGTTACCTTAATTCATGTGAAAAATCTCAATGAAAGGATAGAAATTATTCTATTTTTGTTAATGATACCAGTGTCATCCTTGGTTCATTTTGGAATCATTTATAATTCCTTCCTCCTTAATGTTCTACATGTAGTTCATTCCCTAGCTCTTTGTGGGTCTCTGCAATGTGCCTGCAATATTTGTCTCACCTTTCTCAACAACCATCTTATTCAGGTCCTGATTTCTTCTTGCTAAAGCTTTTTATTTTGATATTGATTCTTTCCAATTTTAATTATTTCCTATTTCTTTTTCTTGAGTCCAGGTCATCCTCTTTCCATTCTCTCCTCCTGAAAAATGGAGACATTAATCTTATATTGCTCTAATATTGACACTCTAACTCAAATTCTCCCAGTGGTTCGCCATTGGCAAGCATGAGGAGAAAAGAATACTAGGGTTGGAGAAATTAAAACCTGAGTGTTAATCTCAGTTCTTGCACTAACTAGCCATGAATCTTTCTCTCCCTGTTACAGAATTGAGGACTCTATTTAATAATCTATATAAAGTGCTTTGCAAACCAGGATATTCTGGAGACCTGCTCCTATCAGCTAATTTTCATATGTTTTCATCATGACTATGATTGCTTCAGAAATAGGCAAACATTACTGGTTGATCATGGTTTGTATTATTGCTTTTGTTGATTGTCTAGATTTAGAAAGAAATAGAAAACAGGTAGCTAATGCAGTTTAAAATTAAAAGTATGAGGGATAGTTTTTGGATAGCTGGTTGTTAGAATAGTTTACTGTAAACTATCATATGAAAGCTATTATATAATTTATTAGATTAGAGTCACTGTTACAAATTATCTAGGATGTTAAATTTGAACCTAAAAGGTCTGAATTCATCCAATTTGAAACAATTTTTAGTTATAATAAACACAAATCACTAAGATTCTCATAAGTTCCATTCCTTTCACTATTAGTATGAACCTAATTATATTTATATGAAGAGCCTTATTAAGTAATGATAATTCAATGTAATCATTTTAATATAAATATTTAAAATGTTTCAAACTATATAAGGAAGATGTTTTTTCTAACTTTAAAGCTCTCCTTTAATGTGGTTAACTATTTTCCAAATAATAAATTCATGGAACAGGTTGAGACCTTCTTTTGTCCATACACTACCAATATATTCTGCATTGCCTTATAGTTCTTTTCATATACTTAATGTTCTGGCTACTCTGCCCTTTGCTTTTCTTCTTTTCTCTTATTCCCATTTCTGTCCTTATGTCATGCGCAAAATCTTCATTCACCAGTTTTATTAAAATCTCTTCCTTTTGATAAGTCTGAAATGACAACCAAATTTACTTTTAAATAGTGCTTACAGATTCAGATTTTTGGGGGTCTGAAAATGAGTTCATACTTGGTAACTCCCTCAATGGGTTTTAGACTCAAAGGACATAAATAAGTAATGTAAGTTATTTGCAAATATTAGAGCATTTTGTCAATATCTACTGATTCTGCTATGATTGTTGTTGTTGTTGCTATTACTTAGGAGAGAAAATGTACAGGGATATAATTCCTATTCCCAAACCATAATAAAATTAATGTACTAAAATAAAATAAAGGAGCTCATGCTTTATGTTGACAATAATTCACACAAATAATAATCAATGAATGAGGGTGGCCAGGTGGCACAGTGGATAGAACACTGGCCCTGGAGTCAGGAATACCTGAGTTCAAATCTTGTTATCCACTGGCAGAATCCACAAAACGACAAAGTGAAATGATTTTCAAGTACAATAGGAACTTGGATGATTTGCTGGGTGAGAGAGGAGCACAGTCCAGTGCAGGGAGCAACACCAGCTGACAAGGAGCTGTCCTTGGTAGTCATTGAATTAGTAGCCATGGCGGCTTCTCAAGTTCCCAACCCCCAGACTGTAAGGGTGTCAGAAAGAGATCACAGTGGTCTCTTTGCTATCATGAGGCAGGATGCTGCTGTTTTCCCTAGACTATGATCTAGGTCCCAGACCGGGTTTGCAGACCCAGAAAGAGGAGTACCATTAACACAACTGAGTTTGTTGCTGGAGGAGAGCAGGGACCTCTTCACTGACAGACTGAAGCTCAGACCAAGAGAAGAATAAAAAATATCTACTTACATCACACCAACTCAGATGAACTGAAATATCAAAACTTCCCAGACATTGCTCTGAAAAGAGTTTCACCCCCAAACCAATAATTGGGATAATGTCCCTTCAAGCCTGGAAGAACAATTCAACTTTAACATATAAAGCTAAATACCAAAAAATAAGCTGTTTATGAACAAACAAGAAGAAATGAATCTCACCATAGAAAGTTGCTGTGACATTGGGAAATATCAAAACATCGAATGAGAAGACAACAAAATCAAAAAATTACATCCAAAGACTCAAAAAATAAGAAAATGGTATTTCAGATCAGGTCAGAGCTCCAAAGCTTGTTAAGAGTCAAGTAAGAAGCATAGAGGAAAAAATGTAAAAGGAAATGTTATTAATACAAAAGAAATCTTTAAAAGAGAGTTGAGGGGGGTGGCTAGGTGGTGTAGTGGATAGAACACCAGCCCTGGAATCAGGAGTACCTCAGTTCAAATCCGAACTCAGATACTTAATAATTACCTAGCCGTGTGGCCTTGGGCAAGCCACTTAACCCCATTGGCTTACAAAAAAAAAACCTAAAAAAAAAAAAAAGAAAAAAAAAGAGAGTTAAGAATTTGGTAAAGAAGGCACAAAAATAAGAAAGAAAAATAACAGTGAGATATAACAGTGGATAACTTATTTAGAGTCCTTATTTAAGTGTATTTGGAGGAGTTTGGGGAAGAGATTAGCTAATTCACTGCCTTTACTCTGACATCTTGGCTCCACTCTCAATTCTAAAGTATGAATGATTAAAAAATGCTATTCATCTCCAGAAAAAAAAACCTAATGTAGTCAAAATGTACACTTATGCCTTTTTAAGTAGCATTGCCTTTCTTTCAACAATTATATATGAATAAAATTTTAGTATTTATTTTTAAATGATTTTGAATTCAAAATTTTTCTCCCTTATTCCCTCTTTACCTCAATTCTGAAAATAGTAGGCAATTGCATATAGTATATACTTGTTACTATCATCTGAAAACTGCCTTTTCATATTCTTTGACCTATCAACTGGGGAATGACTTGTATTCTTATAAATTTGACTCAATTTTCTATATATTTGACAAATGAAACCTAGATCAGGGACATGTGCTATTTAGGATTATTTCCCAGCTTCCTATTTCCTTTCTCATTTTGGTTGCATTGGTTTTGTTTGTGCAAAAAACTATTTAGTTTAATATAATCAAAATTATTTGTTTTAATTTTTGTCATGATTTCTCTCTCTTCTTTGGTCATGAATTCTTCTCCTTCCCACAGATCTAACAGGTGGACTATTCCTTGCTCTTCTAATTTGGTTATTATGAATTCATTTTGTACAAGGTATGAAGTTTCAGATTAAACATATTTTTCTTTTCTGGTTTTCTCAGCAGTTTTTGCCAGAGTTCTTATCACCAAAGCTGGGGGAAGCAATTTTTTAAAACTGTTTATGTTCATTGTAGGTGTAATGATAAACCTGGACACATTTCAGATGATTCCAATTTTACTGACAACATCTAAAGCATCACAGTCTGAAGCAAATAAGACATAGATCTGCTTCTTTCCATCAGACAGGATCAGTGTCTGAACATTAGCTGCTTTGATGTACTCTTTATTTCTGCTTGCTCTGATGCTAGTGACCCTGACCTTTACAATGAAGACTTTTGGTGTTCTCATCAATGTACATCAAAGCTGATCCATTGTATAAAGGAAACTTACTGATGGCATATTTTCTTGTTGCTTCACCAAAGGTCACTTTTCCAACTATTTGAGCTACCTTCAAAGCCTTAGTTGGAAACCAGAAGGTAGGGGATTCAGATCTTATTGTAACTATGGACAACCTTCAGCACTGCCTTCTTGGCCTTCAAGGCTTTGGATTTTGCTTCTCTCTGGCATAGGGCTGGGAGAGTAACTGCTTCCTTTTTCACCTTCCGTGTCATTGGGGAGACAGGGGCAGCATTCTTTAAAAAAGAATTTTTTTCTTTATTTATCTTGGGATCTTTTGGTCTTTGATACTTTTCACAGCTTGACTAATAGGCAAACATGTTTTGTAGGACTGCATATGTTTAATATAGAAGAAATTCTTTGCCTTCTCAGTGAGAATGGATGAAAGAGTAAAGGAGAAGGTTTAGAATCCAGGAATTTGAGAACAAAGGTTTAACATCATTTTTTCATGTAGATGGGGAAAATAAAGTATTCTATTAAAGAAATTAAAGATAGCTTTGTATAGAATTAAGAAATACTAGAAAGCACTTCCACAAATACAAACATATAGCCAATATGTTCACTTTACATGATTATTACTTGACATAATTTTTGAAAAGCCAGATAGAACAAGATGTGAGCAAAATATTTAAAGAACTAAAAAAAAAGGCAATGAGCTATGAGCAATGAGCAATGCTACCTGTGGGACTTTGTTTTTCTTCTGTCTGTTTTTGGAAATTAAATATTCTTTTCAAAATTCAGATGTAAATACCTGAACAAAGAAAATACTTCTTGACAAATGAATAGAAGGCAAATGTTGAAATCAAAATGAGTTGATTTGGATTCTTATTAGTAGGTGAACTTGAACAATTCATTTAAGTCACTAGAGTCAAATGGAAAGAAGAAATGGGCCACTAATGTTAACCTCAAGAACATGATATCATATTAAGTCTGTTTTACTGTCTTCTTATGTATTTTATTGAAAATTCAACATTTTACATTTTGTTATTGCTGTGTGTTTTATACTTCTGATATTACTTATCTGAGACTCCCTTTGCTTGACTGATAAATAGGGATAAACAGGTGATTTTAAGAATCAAGCAATATAATAAATAGAAAATAGTTTAGAAACAGTTTGGAAGAAATAAATGTGAACAATTATTATTACAAATATGTGAATTTTTTTATCATTATACCAATTAAATTTGGCAGTGTGCTGTGCTTTGAGGATATAAGGCCATTTTTGTTTATTGGCTTCAGTGATGTCTTACTCTATGAACTTTTTGGGATATAGTACTAGTACTATTCTTGCTGAATCAAAGGGTATGATCTACTCTGCCCTGTAACTCCAATATGGAACTTGATCATAGGTAAAGAAAATGTGAATTGACAGCCATCGCTAACAAAAGTGTCCAGGGCAAAATCTTTTTGAACAGACTTCTGACTACTTTCCCATCCCTGAGCAGAGAGCTCCTGAAATCGCTTCACCTGCTTCTGCTGTCACCTCCAAGACACATAGCTAGTGTTGCTGTGGCTGATCTCCTAAGTTGTCTTGCATTTGGAAATGTACTATTCTTACATTTTGTTGGTTGAGCTGGTTTAGAATTCTATTTGTAAGATTTTAAAGTTGTTTAGGGGAAATGTTGGCAGGTATCATGCTGCTTTTACTCTGCCATTTTGACTTTGCCTAAATTATTAATCAATTATCATATGTTGAATGCTATGCTGAGATCTGAGTTTGCTACTTACAAAGCAAAAAAGAGTCCTTGTTCTCATGGAGCTTCTGTTCTTTTTACAAAAAGAAAACTTAACCTTTAACATTACCTACATTTCCCACTATATTCTTACCATCTTTCTTGAGAGTTAACAATTATAGGAAGAAAAGAAGAAGAAAAAAAGGTCATAAAAATTAACAAATGTCTTGAAATAGAGTGGCATCATTTGTAAAATACTCTATCAATGACCCTCAAACTCTGCCATGAAATGGGAGAATGTCTTCTTATAGCTATTCGTTGAAATCAAATTTGATTATTTTTAATTTTATAGTAGTCAATTTTCTTAGTCTTTTTGGAAGTTGTGCCTGTTCTTTTCTTTTACATTGTGAAAGGAGAGAAAGGTATAATGGAGGTATAATGTATTTCATTGTTCTGTTAACTTTAATTGATTCTATTCATGTATCTTTCCAAGCTTTTTGTATTTATCTCATTTATTACCATTGTGACCATAAATCACTCTAAACCTTAGGTTCTTAATTTGGAAAATGAGGTGCACAAATATTGTGGTTCCACATCTATAATCCCAGTTTCTAGGATTTACAAATTTTAATTTAACACTTTTTTCATGTGAACAACAACAAGAAGGCACAGAAATGGGTCCAAGGAGAGGAAACAATTTTGCCTGATTCTGAACCAGTGAAGAGCCCAATATTACCAAATAAAATGTCGTCACTGGAGAGTAAAAGCAATAACTAATTTTCATTATTCCCTTTAATAGACTTTGGAGTAAACTTTGAGTAGGACCCCCCTATTTAAGGAAGGAAATGTCAGATGAAAGTGTGGTCTCCAGAGAGAAGATAAATGGATATATATATATATATATATATATATATGTATATATATATACATATATATGCAATGATTGCTGTGATACAAACATCCTCATAAAACACATCTAATTTAGATAATAAAATCTTTCTAGGTAGAAGAGACTTTAGGATTTGCCAAAACTCTTCCCTTTTATTTGAAGAGGAGGAAACAGAAGCACAGAGAGTTTAAGGTAAGTTTTCCTGAGATAGTCATTGATATAGTTAAGCTTAAAACTCAGGTTTCTTGTTATCCAGTCCTATGATGACATTACACCCTGATTTCTAAGGTCAAAAAAGAGCAGCAAATATAATTCTTTTTCCTTCCTCTGCTCCCAATGCTGCTTACATCAAACCCTTCCTGAAAAGACCAGAAATGAGTCAGCATAGATATCAGGCAAGTTTACATCAATGTATAAGAGACAAAAGATATGACCCTTCATTTCTTCATGAATATGTATGACAGATACCTTTCCCTCCTTTATGAATAAGAATATAATACTGAAATGAAAGAAGTATGCCTAATCAGAGAATGACACAATTGAAAGAAAAATGAACTAAAGAACTGACAATTCCTTAAACTGAGAAGACTAAAAATGATTGTTTTCCTGAATCATACAAAATGTGAAAATTTCTCCTCTCTTATAATATGCTAAAAGTACTTCCTACCATCTTTTTTTTTTACTTTGCATTCATTTTTCTAAATGCCTAAGCTTCTGTCCTATTGACTATTCACCTCACTTTCTTATTTACTTTGATATTTCTGTTTTGAATCTTGTATAATTACTCCAAGTGGAAGTAGTTGTTGAATAATGTTGATTGTACTTATTAATAATAATGAGTTTCCTTTTACACAACAATTTTCCTATGTCAACTAATTGGATATTCCCAGCAATAACCCTGTAAGGTAGATGCAATTACTTTTTCCATTTTGCAAATGAGAGAAATAAAGTTGTAAGAGCTGACTGGATTTGACCCAGGTCACCTCTGTCAGATCTCTCTGACTTCGAGTTTATCCACTTAGGAATCTCACTCTAAACATAAAGATTTCTGCAGGCCACATATTGACTTGGAACATCACATAATGACATTATCTGTGTTTTATTACATTGTGATTTTGTTAAACATTTTTAATTTAGTTCAGGCAATACTTGGGATTGTTGCATCCTAAAATATATGCAGTGCCACAAGTTTGTCATTTTTCAGGCAATGGCAGTCTACTTTGTTTCCAATTCTTTCCTATCTTTATAAGTGTTACTATAAATAATTTGCCTTAATTGGAAACATGTTTCTTATCAATGACTAGCTCAGGGTATAAACTTAGTGATGGAATTTCTCAGCTAAAGTGTATGAAAATTTTAGTGGTTTTATTCCCATCATTATGATTTCTTTCCCAGAATTGTCTTGTTATTTCAAAACTCAAGCCCTTTTTCAATGTTATATAAGCCTTTGCTATGGACACATGCATTTTGGAATAGGTTGCATCTTTTCTTTAGAGTATAATTTATCTGTGGGCCCATTGTCAGTGTTATTTTGGACCTACTGTAACAGAGCTGGTTTAGCTTCTTGAATTTCATTCTTGTAAGGAATGATCTCTGAATTCATGTATGATTAAATCAGCATTTTCACATGATGGTTACCAACATAAATGTCTTTATAATAAAATGGAGTTCTTTAAAAGAATTTATTTTTATAACAACTCACCACAAAGGCAATATCACTATTAGGAAAATATTCCTTCTCTGAAGGAGAAATATAAATATTAGCATAACAATAAATAGTAAAAATAAATAAATAAATACATAAATAGAAAGCTTCAAATTTTAAAATGTTAAGTCCTTGAAAACAAATGATGATTCCCCAGAATCAAATTTCCTTTCAATAGAAGAATGGCAACTTATACAGTGATGAAATTATTACATTAATACCAATGATTTTTACTTTGTTTAGAAATAGTTCATGCTAATGTTTGCATAATTTTAGGAAGCAGTCAATTATTGAAGAACTGAAAGTCTTTTTCTATTCCTCAGTTTCTGAATTTTCTGGTTAGTTTACTCATGAACAGGAAGACCCTCCTGATCTCTACTCGCACAATCTCCCATGCACAGTGACTATACTCTTTTCCTTGCAGGTACTGGCTTATTCCTTGGAAGTACATCTTCAAGGCCAACCTGAGGTCCTCACTCTCCAAGAAAGGCTCCTCCCACTCCCCACTTTGTCCAAGACACTTCTCCAGCTGTTGCAGCTGCTGATCCAGTCCAATGAAGAGTTGTATGAGCTGGGTCTGATTCCAAGCATCAGGAACAGCTTTTAGACTGAAGATGGTGAAGATCTGCTGGAGCATCTCATGAACAACAACTGTGGCATCCCCCCTCTGGAGCTGGCTGCCTTCCATGACTTCCTTTGGGAAGTTAAATATGGTCCTGTCCTTCCAACATTGTACCAGGGGAAATGTGCTCATTTGGTTCAGAAGTGAGAAGTCTTCCTGCAGTCCTTGAGTCAGATAACAACCCAGAGAGCAGAGGGAGCTGGAGCAGAGCAGCATCAGGGCAAGTGGAAATAAGGTCCAGGAGGTCATGATCATGCTAGTGGATGGTTCGGGTTTAGCTGAACAGGGAGATCAATGAGTCTTTGTCTCAGTATCTTCTGATATCTGTCTCTGGGTTGCTTTCTCTTAAATAGTGTAAATGCAATTTTCATTATTTAATATGGAATTTCCACTCTCTCTTTAAGCTACTTTCCTTTTTTCAACTTAAAACCATCCTATCTTTGAAATTTTTGTGAAACTGCAACCAAATTTTCCTTTATGTAGAGTTTAAAGATTAAGTTCTTTGAGATGAGGCATCCTATTTTACTTAATTTTTTCTAATCCCCTCATAAGATACATTTAGTCATTTACTAAATGCTATTAATTTTATTCCTAAAATATTTTTCACTACAGTCTTCTCTCTACTACTGCCATTGCCATAATTTTTCTTTAGCTTTTAATTATCTTTTGTCTTCCTTTGGTTTCAATAATATTCCTTTCTTCACTTTATTCCATGACCTCTCCCTTACCTGTACTCCAGCTATTCAGGCAAAAAAAACTTATTTTGTTGAACTCAATCCTTTTATTCCCATAATTCCCATCCTGTGACCTTGTACTTCTGATAAATGTTTGCCTTTCATCATCCACTACATCTACATCTTCCTGCAGTCATATTTGATTTTACTGTGCTGCTATCTTGTAGTTCACCCAGTGTATAATGTCTATGACCTGTCTTCTCTCACCTCATTCTTTACAAATTTGAGAAATTATTCTGGTTAACTCTGTTGTGTTTTTGAAAATGTATGCTGATCTATTCCCCTGTGAGTTCCTGAATAAACTTTCAATTTTTGATAAAAATAATATTTCATTTGTTCTATTATATGTTAAAACAATTTTAATATTTGTTTTTCTTTAAATTTTCAATTCTATATTCTTTCCCTTTCCCCTCCCCTCCTTGACTTGGCCCCTTTTGATATACTTAGCAATCTGATATAGGTTATACATGAGAAATCATGTCAACTATTTTCACGTTAGTCATTTTGCAAACTAAAAAATATGAAAGGAAGCAAAAAACTAGTATGCCTGAGTATGTATTCAGACAATATCAGTTCTTTTTCTGGAGGAAGATAGCATGTTAAAGTTGCCTTGGATCATTGTTATCCATGATTCTTCATTGTAATAACATTACTGTTGTGATGCGCAATATCTGCCTGGTTTTACTCACTTTACTTTGCTTCATTTTATGTAAGTCTTTCCTGGTTTTTCTGAAATTATCCTGATCATCACTTGTTACAGCATAATAATTTTTCATCACAATCATATACTACAGCTTGATGTGTCTTTTCTCTGTTGATGGGCATACTCTCAGTTTCCAGTTCTTAGCCACCACAAAATGAGTCACAAATGAATAATTCTGTAAATGTAAGTCTTTCCCCCTTTTTAAATCTATTTAGGATTTAGATCTAGCAGCAGTATCACTGCTTCGAAGAATATAGATAGCTTTATACCTCTTTGGGCATAGTTCCAAATTGCTTTCCAGAATGGGTGGATAAGATTACAACTCAACAAACAGTATATTACTCACTTCTAACATTTCATAAGACAATGCTCCTCCCTGGTGACACTTCCCTAGATATATTGTCTCCTTGTCATTAGAAAATAAGATCCTAAATGAGTGTTTTGTAATCACTTAACAATGAGAATATGTTTTCTTTTCCAGATCTTAATTCCAAGAGGAATTAGGTGCTATATATAGATCCATTACTGTAGAATTCATATAGAAAAAATAGGGAAGCATTCTGACAAGGCAAAATCCTTATCAATGAACCCCAGAGATTACTCATTCTATAACTGGTTTCTCTTCAACTCTTAACCTCATCCTCTAGGTTCTTGCACAGTAATTAGAAATTAAAGTGTGTTCTCATGCTTTCAATCATCTTCAAATCCCTGGCCCAACTAGTGATTAAATAGCATTACCACAGGGAAGGTAATTCAGTTTGCAATAGGGTTATTCTGTGAATAGTTGGTGCCACAGTGGACCCCTTTTCTAAGAGAATGAGTTGTCTCCATACACAACATTCCGGTCAATGAGAAGGGGCAGCTATGCTCCTGAAGATTGCTGGCTGGCAGGAGGTGTGAGGATGAGCCTGTGTTGTCTCAAATGCATGGACTCATAGATGAGATTGCAGTTTTAAAGAGGAAGAACACAATCATCTAGAAGACAAGTGCTTTTAAACAAAGCAAAAATAAACAGTATCATTGTCCTTACAGAAAAACAAAGTCTCTATCCTTTAAAGCAGCATAAAAACTAACCAATGAAAGCAATCTGTAGAGCCTCCAGATTCATAAAGAACATTTAATGGAATTGCAAAAATATAAACACATTTAGCTGAAATCATTGAATTAAATCTATTCACACATCAAAATTTGCCCACGTTTGAGGATTCAAAGATTCCATAGAAATTATTTCTAAAGTTTCTCTTTGCTCTAACTTTCTCATTCCTGTGAAGTTAGATTGGGAAGACTCCATTTCCAGGGAGTCAATTATGAGCTCAGTTCTAATTTTCATCATGAGGCAGAGTAAAGCAGAGACTCTTGGATTCCCCTTTGGAATCCCCTTAGATACTTGCTTTACCAGAAGACACTCTAATTCTATTGCTACTGTGGGGTAGCCATAGAAAAAACCTAACTTGGCATTTCCCTAGTTAGTGATAGTGCAGGTGTGTGTGTGAATCTTCTGGATCTTTCAGATTCAACAAATTCCCCCTGCTAGTGATCCAGCCCCCAGATAGAGCTCGTTTACTTGCCAGGATTTTCTTACACCATGTCCATTTTGTTTAGTTTTGCTTTTACCCCACATTGCTGAGCTCACTGCACTGGGGTTACATCAGCTAAATATTCTTCATTGCCAAGAGAGGAAACCACTTTATTTCTGATTGCAATGTTTGCAGTGGGTTCCCATTCCTTTTGTTTTTTCACAACCCTTTTACCCTTGAGGGTATTTTTGATCTATAGAAAATAAAATTCTGTTGCTTTCGAAACCTCATAGAGAAATTCCACACTTTTATGTCTATTATTTTAATTAATTTGAAAATCCTCAAGAAAGGACAGAAGTTGTTCTGTTTTTTGTTAATGGTATCATTATCATCCTTGGTTCATTTTGGAATCATTTGTAATTCCTTTCTCTGTCACCCTCTTTCTGTAGTTCATTCTCCAGATCTTTGAGGGCCTCTGCAATGTGCCAGCAAGGAGTTTCTCTCACCTTCCACAATAACTTCCTATTCAAGTCTGGATCCCTTCTTGCTAAAGCTATTCTAATTGTTTCCTATATTCTCTTCCTGAGCCCAGGTTATTCTCTGTCCAATCTTTTCTCTTGAAAATGGATTGAATTATATTATACTGCTCTAATCTAGACTTTCTTACTTATATGCTTCCCTGTGGGCTCCCTATAGTCAAACTCTGGGAGAAATAATATTATTTGGAGATAGATAGCCCAGGTGTAAATCCTAGCTCTTGAACTTGCAAAACACAACAGCTATCTCTCCCTGTCACAGAGTTGAAGACTCTACTAAATAATGTATATAAAGAACTTCACAAACCAAGATATTCAGAATACTGCTCATGCATTCAATTTTCATAAATTTTCATCATCGTTATGAATGTTTCAGAGATAAAATTATAGATCATGGCTTGTTTCATTGCTTTTTTAATTATCTAGATTTACTAAAGAGATACGTGGTTAATGCTGTTTAAATTTTAAAATATCATGAATTTTGGGGAGAGCTGGTTGTTTCCATTTTTCTGCTTACTACAGTTTATTGCAAGTTGTTATATGAGTGCCATTATATAAACCATTACATGAGAGTCACTGTGGCATATCATCTAGAATGCTTGATTTGGACCTAAAAGATTTGAATCCAATTCGAAATGAAACAATGCTAGCTATAACCAGAGTAAATTGCTATGGCTTGCATGCCTTCCCCTATTAAAATAGACCTATTAATATTTATTCTAACTACATTATGAAATAAATAATAATTTCACAATTTTAATAATACGTATATATAGTACTTAAATTTTTTCAATCTTTATAAGCTTTTTTTTCAAATTTTAAAGAGTTTCTCAAAAGGGATTAACTATTTTTCAAACATCAAATTCATGGAAGCAAGGTCCTGTATAGCTCCTAATCCTCCTATGTATTCAGCCTTACCTTACATTTCTTTCCACATCCTTTATATTCTAACACTCTAGCCTTCATTTTTCTCCTCTTCCTTTGTATTCCCATTTGTATACTTATTGATAGAAGTATCAATATCTTCATTGACCATAGTCATTAAAATTCCTTCCTACTTAAAATTCTAGCATTGCAACCAAATTTACTTTTAAAGAGTGTTTATTGATTGAGATTTTGGGGTCAGAAAAGGAGTTCATGTTTTTTGTAAAAAATAATTTACACAAATAGTAATCAACAAAGGGAACAGAAATGAAAACAATAAGAATGATGCAATAACACATGAACATATTTTTATTTTTCTAAAAGAGTGCTCAGAGAATATATTTTATAGCAAAAACATTTCTTAAACATTTGCAGAATATAATGAAAAAAATGAACTGAATGCATATTTTTAAATGCAATAAAGAAACCCGAACAGTACAGAAAATAAAATCTACAATATTCAAGAAAATTGTCATATTTAAATAAAAAATCTATAGAATTCATAAATAGAACTAAGCAATTTTATTGAAAAAACTAAGAAAATGAATATATATTAAACTAACAGAGTTAAAAAAGACAATTGTGCCAAAAATCATCCAAAAAGAAGTCATAAAATAATAAAGAAAAATATAAGATAATTTTTAGATTTTAGACTTTTCTGAACTCTTCCACTCCTCAGACAACCTTAAGTAGAGCCTCTAACAAAATTCTGGAGTAGCAGCACCCACAAAAGCATGGGATGAAGCAATGACTCATCTCAGGAAAACTTAGAAGAGCAGGAAGGAAGGGTCTGTGTCCTCAGAGTGAGAGAGAACAGGGCCTCTCTTGCACAAGCTGCTCTAGCCTGGACCATGAAGCAACAAATCCCCAGAAGGTCTTCCACAGCTTCAGCCCACAGATTGTAAGAAGAGAGGAAGATAAGTCACAATGAGACTACAGAGGTATACTTGACTGACAGTGGTGAAACAATTTATTGAATGTTCCCAAACAGATTCAGGTCACAATTGCACTAGCATACCAGAATTAGTTTCCTGCCCCTGGATGGCTGAGGTATTTGGTGCTGGCCTGGTCTTCCCTGTATTATGCTCCTTTCTCACCTCAGGGCAACAGACCTTTTCCATCCAATCTTTCAAGTTGTGTTGGAATGGAAAATTATTCCACTTCATCATTTTGTGGGTTATGCCACTCTCAAATTTTTTTGGAGACTTTATTTAAAGATATTTGGAGCAGTTTGGGTGAGAACTTGGGCAAATCCCTGCCTTTTTCTGACATCTTGGCTCCAACCCCAATTCCAAAGTATTTATGATAAAAATGCTATCTATCTCCAGAGGGAAAAAATCATGGAGTAAAATGTAGATTGATTCCATCTTTTAAAATATTATTTTCTTTTTTAATAATTTCATATAATAAAAGTTTAACCTTAATTTTTACAGGATATTGAGATCCAAATTTTTCTCTCATTCCTTCCTGTCCTCCATTCTGAAAGTAGTATTTATAGCTGAATATAGCCTATACATGTGTTGTCAACTGAAAACTGCCTGTTCATATCATTTGACCATTTATCAATTGGGAAATGTCTTGTATGCTTATAAATTTGTATCAGTTTTCTATATAGTTGAGAAAAAAAGGCTTAATCAGAGACTCTTGCTATTAGGATTACTTTCCAGCTTTCTATTTTCCTTACTATCTTGATTGCAATGGTTTTGTTTGTGTAAAAGCATTTTAGTTTAATATAATCAAATTAATCTGTTTTACATTTTTCATGCTTTGCATCTCTTCTTTGAATTCTTCCCTTCCCCATAGATCTGACAGGTGGTTCAATCCTTTCTTATCAAATCTGCTTATGGAATCACTGTTTATGTCTAAATCTTGCACATATTTTGACCTCATTTTTTTAGTACACGGTGTGAGGTGTTCGATTAAACCTAGTTTTCTTTTCCAGTTTTTCCAACAGTTCTTGCTGGAGTTCTTGTCACAAAAGTTGACGGAAGCATTTTTTTAAACTAGAAAACTTTTTTTCCAGGTGGAGTCATATAGCTGCACCCAGGTTAGATGATTCCTCTTGTTGGTAACATCTAAAACATCATAACCTGGAGTAAATTGGACATAAATCTACCTCTTTCCAATCACGTCATATCTATGTATTGACCTTAGATGCATCAATGTCTTTTTTACTGTCTGCTTGATCTGATGCTTGCATCCTTGACCTTATAATCAAGATTTGGGTGTGTTGTCCTCAATCTAGTTCAAAAGTGATTCAGTGGATATGGGAAAGTTTATGATGGCATAATTACTCAAGCTTGCTTCTCCAAAGATCACTTTTCCAAGACTCTTTAAGATGCCTTAAAAACCTCCACAAGTCATATAAAGTAGGGGAGGTTCACATCTTCATTTTTGTAGCTATGGGCATCCTTCATTCCACCTTCTTGGCTTTCAAGGCTTGGCTTTGCTTTCATCTTGGGGGTTGCAAGAACAACTGCTTTCTTTTTTGCCGTCAGTGCCATTTTGGGAGAAAAGGAAAGCATGTGTTAAAGAAAAACTTTTTTTCTTTTTTTCTTGTGAATTTTTTTGGTTCTGTTTATTTTAATAACATGACTAATAAGCAAATATGTTTTGTATGAATGCATACATATAACCTATATGAAAGTCTTTGCCTTCTCAACCAGAATGGATGAAAGTGAGGAAAGGAGATCATTTGGAATTTAGAAAACTGAAAACAAATGATTAACATTATTTTCCCATGTAATTTGGAAAAAAATAAAACATTTAATTAAAGAAAATAAAGACGACTTTATATAGAATGAAGAAACACTTGATACCATTTCCATAAAAGCCAAAGTATAGCCAAGCTCTTCCCTTTACACAATTACTTATTATTTGACATAATTTTTGAAATGATAGTAAGAACACAAGATGTGAGCAATATATTTCAAGAACTAAAGTGAGGTAAAAAGTTCACGAAGTTTCCTGTGGGACTTTGTTTTCCTGAGTCTGTTTCTGGAACTTAAATTTTCCTTTGTTCATCCAGATGTAAATACCTGCACACTGAAAATAGGACAAAATTAATAAAATCAGGATGATGTGACTTTGATTCTCAACTTGGAAACTTATTAGCAGCATGACCTGGGCAAGTTATTTAATTCAATGATATCAAATGGAAAAAAGAAACAAACTACTAAACTTTACCTCAGGATCACAGTGGGCTACTTATTGACTTCAACAACATCATGTTATATTACTCTAATTTACTGATATTTTATTTATTGTATTAAATATAAAATATTTTATATTATAATATACCTACATGTTTTGTACTTCTGATATAACTCATCTGAGCCTCTAGTTGACTGACTGATAAATGAGCATAAATGAGGTGGTTTTGAAGAATTAAATAAGATAATAAATGCATGGTACTTAAGAAACCTTTAGTGAAGATATAAATGTGGGTTATAATTACTTCAAAAATGTGGGGTTTTATTCTTTTTTATGGCAATAGAAAGAAATCAACTCTATTAGGTTCAACGGTGTGCTCTGCTTTGAGGATACAAAGCCATTTTTATTGTTCAAGTGGCTTCAGTGATGTCTGACTCTGATCTCTTTGGGATATAGGCCTAGTAGAATACTTGTTTGATATTAGGATAAGCTTCTCTCTGCAATACAACTGGGATATGGAACTTGGTTACAGGCAGTGGGGAGGTAAAGTGGCAGCCAGTCCGAACAAAACGGTCCAGTGCAAACTCTTTTTGAGTAGTCACCTGATCACCTTCCCATCAATGAATCGAGAGCTCCTGAAGTTGTTGCAGCTGCTGCTTCTGTAACTTTCAAGGTTTTTGTTATTCTTGCTGTGACTCACACTTTGAGCTCATCTCTGCTAAATTGTCTGGAAATGGGAGTATTCTTATTTCTAGATTCTTTTGTTGTACTGATTTAGAATTCCATTTATAGCCATAGTTCAAAGTTGCTTGGGGGTTAATGTTGGGAGTTATCATGCTGTCTTTATTCATTTTGTCTTTGCCTCAGAAAAATGCAATAATATTAGTCAATTATCAAATGTTGAACACTGAACAAAGAGCTTGCTACTTACAAAGCAAAGATAATCCCTGCTCTAATGGAAATTCCATTCTTAAAAAAAAAACTTGACTTTTAACAGTGCCTGCATTTCACACTGTATCCTTTTTATCATCTTTCCAGAGAGCACTTAGAAGAAAAGAAGAAGAAAAGGTCAGCAAAATAAACCAAGGTATTGAAATAGTGACATTATGTGCAAAGTACACTACCAATGGCTTCGCATTTCTGCAATGAATTGGGGGGGTATTCCTTTTCCTATCTATTTTTTGAGTTCAAATTTGGTTACATCAATTTTTTAACATTCAGTTTTGATAGTCAAGATGGAAGTGTAATTTTTTCTTTCTTTTTATATTGTAAGTAATTGGAGTTGTTTTGTTTTTCATTTTTCTTGTAAATCATAGGTGAGGATATTGTTTTTCATTTTTCTGTGAAATTTACTTGAATCATGCATCTTTCCAAACTTCTCTGTAGTTATCACATTTTACTGTCATTAAGATCATAAACCTCTGTAAGCCTCAGATTCTTCATCTGTAAAATGACATGTCCAAGCCTGGTGGTATCATGCATAATTCCAAGTGCAAAGTTTTGGAAATTTTAATCTATCTCTTTTCTTTGAAAAACAACAAGGAAGCATAGTTCCAGGGAGAGAAAAGAACTGTCAATTTATGACCCAGTGACAGTCCCAGGTGCAGAATGGAAAATGTAATAAGATCATTTGAGAGAAAAGCATTATTGTCTTGGGATTTTGGAGAAAGCTATGAGCAGGACTTCTCCCACTGGATGAAGGAAGCCCCAGATGAAAGTCTGGTCTCCATAGAAAAGATAAGTGCATATATATGATCATTGCTGTGAAAGTAACATCCTCATAAAACACATTTATACAATCCAGATATTAAAAACTTTCTAGACAGAAGAGACTTTGCAATTTACCAAAACTATTCCCCTCTCTCTGAAGATTAGGAAACTGAAACAATGAGATGCCAAGGCAAATTTCACTGAGACAGATATTCAATGAGATAGAATTTTAGCTGAGGTTTCTTGGTACTCAATCTTTTGATGTCATTACACCAAGATTTCTAAGGTCAAATGAGAAATAGAGAAACCCTTAATGTTAAATAGCAGGAAATATAAGTCTTTTCCTTTTCTCTGCTCCCTATGCTCTGCTTACCCCAAACTCTGCCAGAAAAGATCAAAAAAGAATCAACATAGCAATGGGGCAAGTTTCCATCAGTGGACAATAGACAAAAAATATAAGCTTTCATGACTTCATGAATATATCAAAATATAGGGCTGAGCTAAAAAAAAGTATGCCTGACCAAAAAAATGGTACCATTAAAAGATAAATGGAATAAATAAATACCAATCACATTACCTGGAAAGACTGAAAGTGATTGATTTATTGAAGGATATGAACTATGGAATTTTCTTCTCTCATATAATGTGTGCTACAAATACATCCTGCCATCTTTTTTCTTTCTATCCATGATTCTAAATGTCTAAGCTACATTCCCATTCACTATTCACTTCCACATTCTCATTTGCTTTGATATTTTTGTATTAGACCTGGTAAATTCTCCATAAGGAGAAGACTCTATGTGGGAATAATTGTTGAATAATTTTAATTGTAATTATTAATAATCTTGAGAGTTGCTATGTATAAAACACTTTTCACTTTTCAAATATCAATGAATTTGATTCTCATAGCAAAAACCCTGTAAGGAAGGTGCTATTATTTTCTCTGCTTTATAGTTGAGGAAAAACAAGTTGAAAGAACTAAAGGGACTTTTCCTTGGTGTTCTATCTAGGAAGGGCCTCTGTCAGAGGCCCTTTTTGAAGATCTTCCTGACCCCAGCTTTAACTAGTATGCCATCTAACTGAAAATAAAGATGTCTGCAGGTCACATACTGACTTAGAAAATCACATATAGACATTATCTATGTTCTATTACATTGTTATGTATTTTATTAAATATAGTTTAATATAATTCCGGCAGCACTTGGGACTGTTGCTTCCTGCATTGTAGCCATTGGTCCTGGTTTTGCCCTTTCTCAATCCATGACAGCCTATTTTTGTTTCCAATTCTTTTCTATTTCTAAAAGTATTCCTGTATATATTTGGATTAACTGGAGACTTTCTTACTGTCAATGACTTCCTTAGGGTATAAAATTAGTAATGGAATATCTCACCTAAGGGCATGAAAATTTTAGTTCCTTTATTTGAATCATTATAATTTCTTTCCTGGAATTGCCTTATTGTTTCAAAGCTCCACAGCTTTATTTGTATTATTTCTGGCCTAGAGACAAATATATTTTGGAATAGGTTGTATTTTGCAATTTAGATTGTAACTCATTTGTGGGCACAGAGTGTTTTGGAACTATATAAATCCACTGAGTAACATAGGTGGTTTAAGATCTTGAATTGCATTCTTGCAATGAATCTTTTCGGAACTCATGAGTATAAATCAAAATTTTCACATGAGGCTTATTAACAAAATGGTTTTATTAATAAAATAGTTTTCCTTAAAAGAATGAATTTTATATGGGAAATATAAAAATTCACAGTATAAGTACTAGAATATGTTGCTTCTATGAAGAATAAATATAAATATTAACATAACAATAGATAAAATGAATAGAAAAATACAAAAATAGAAAGCTCTGAATTATAAAACTTTCAATTTATGAACACAGATGATGATTCCCTGGACTCAAAACTCCTTTCATTAGAGGAATAGCAGCTTATATTATGTTAAAATTATTGTTTGAAAACAGATGATATTTACATGTTGTAGAAATAATTCTGTCTAATGGTTGCTAAATTTTAGGAAGTAGTCAAAACTTAGCAGAACTGAAAATCTTTTTTTTTCTTCCTCAGTCTCAGAGTTTTCTTGTTAGTTTAGTCAGGTACAGAAAGACCCTCCTGATCTCTACTTGCACAATCTCCCAGGCACAGTGGCTATACTTTTTTCCCTACAGGTACTGGCTTATTCCTTGGAAGTAGCTCTTCAAGGATAGCCTGAGGTTCTCACTCTCCAAGAAAGGCTGTTCCCACTCCCCACCTTATCCAAGACACTTCTCCAGGTGTTGCAACTCCTGATCCAGTCCAATGAACAGTTGCATGAGCTGGGTCTGATTCCAAGCAGCAGCAACAGCTTTTAGACTGAAGATGGTGAAGATCTGCTGGAGCACCTCATGAACAATGTCTGTGGCATTCCACCTCTGGAGTTGACTGTATTCCATGGTTTCCTTTGGGAAGTTAAACCTGGTTTAGTCCTTTCAACATGACAACAGGGGAGATGAACTCATTTGGTTCAGGAGTGAGAAGTCTTCCTGCAGTCCCTAAGTCAAGTCACAACTCACAGAGCAGAGTGAGCTGGAGCAGAGCAGCACCAGGGCAAGTGGAAACAAGACCTAAAAAGTCATGGTGATGCTGATGGATGTCTTGGGTCTGGCTGAGCTGGGAGATCAGTGAGTCTTTGTCTCAGTGTCTTATGTAACTGCCTCTGGGCTACTCTCTCTTAAATAGTGCTGAATTTAATTTTCATCAGTTAAAACAGAATTTCTCTTCACTTGTCACTTTCTTTATGCTACTTTCCTTTTTAATCTTAAAACAATCCAAATTTTTAAAATATTTGTGGAACCGCAGCCAAATTTATATTTAAAGAGAGCTTGCAAATTAAGTTCTTTGAGATGAGGCATCCTATTTTACTTATTTTTTCCCCATTCCACTGCAAGGCACATATAGTCATTTACTAATTGCTACCAATTTTATTCCTGAAGTATTTCTCACTCAAGTCCTCTTCCCACTACCCCCATTGTCATTATCTGTATTTAGGTCTTCCTTACCTCTTGTGTTCCTTTGGTTTCAATGATATTCCTTTTTGCACCTCATTCTGTGCTCTCATCTTTGCCTATTCTACAACTATTCAGAACAGAAGTCATATTTTTTTGAAATTAGCCCTTTCATTCCTACAGTTCTCACCCTGTGATCTAGTCCTCTGGATAAATGCTTGTCTCACAACATCTATTACATCTTAGCCTTCCTTCAGCCATACTTGATTCTTCTGTGCTATCTTCTAGTTAGACATGTGTATAACCTCTGTGGTCTGCCCTCTCTTACGTCATTCTTTCCAAATTTGAGAGCTTATTCAGGTTAGATCTGTCATGTTCTTAAAAAGTTATACTTATCTATTCTACTATGACTTTCCTGAAAATACTTTTAACTTTTTAAAAATTGACATTTTATTTGGTCTCTGATTAAATATTAAAACAATTTAGATATTGGTTTCTCTTTGTTTTCAGATCCATATTAGTTCCATTTTTCCTCCCATCCTCCCTTTGCTCCCCTCTGATGTAGTAAGCTGTTTGATCTTGATTATACTTGTGAAATCATATTAACCATTTTGATATTAGTCATTTTGTAAAAGAAAAACTAAAAATAATGAAAGAAAGTATGCTTGAATATATATTCAGACAATATCAGTTCTTTCTCTGGTGGAAGAAAGCATGGTAGAGTTGATTTGAATAACTGTATTATTGAGAAGCCCTAAATTATCTATGATTCTTCATTGTATAACATTCCTATATTCACTCTTCTTCTGGTTCAGCTCACTTCCCTTTGCTTTAGTTTAAGTAAGTCTTTCCAAGTATTTCTGTAATTATCCTGATCAACATTCCTTATAGCACAATAACATTCAATTACAACCATATACCACAGTTTGATGAGCCATTTCTCAACTAATGGGCATGTCCTGAGTTTCCAATTCTTAACCACCATAAAGAGAGTTGCATACTGCATAGAAAGTGAATACTTCTGTACAAGACTTTCACCATTTTATTTGATCTCTTTATGATATAGATCTAGCATTCATATTTCTGCATCAAAGGATATGCATGGTTTAATAGTTCTTTGTGTATGGTTCCAAATTACTCTCCACAACGGTTGCATTGCTATAAAACTCTGCCAACTACATTGTGCACATCTAAAATTACAGAAGAAAATATCCCTCCCTGATGACACTCCTCAAGATGTATTGTCCTCAATTATAAGAATATAAGATGATAAATGCCCTTCAAATCATAAATTACCAATGGGGTCAAATGACCTTCTTCAGACCCATTGAAGTATTGGAAGAGTAATGAGATATTAGATCAAGCACAGCAGAATTTTACTTTACTAATCCTTAAAGTGGTCACTCTTCAACCCTTCACCATCATCCTCTAGGCTCTTGCCCAATAGGTAAAAATTAAACTGTGTTCTCATACTTTGAATCATCTTGTAATCTCTTCCTAATCTAATGATTAAATAGCATTGCCTCAAGGAAGTCAGTTTCCAAAAGGTTTATTCTAAGAAAAGTTTGTGCCATGGGGAGTCATTTACTAAGATAATGCTTTGTCTCCATATACAACATCCTGGTCCATGAGAAGAGGTCCATGCCCCTGGGGACAGCTGGCTTTCAGGATTATGTGAACATAAACTTGTGTTAACACAAATGCTTGTACTCATAGAAGAGATTGCATAGTTAAAGGTCAACATCACGATCATCGAGAAGATAAGTGCTTTCAGAAAAAGCAAAAAAGAAATCATCATTGTCCTTATAGAAAATCAAAGGAACTATATTTTATGTTGGCATACAAATTAACCAGTTAAGATATACATATATATGTATATATATATATATATACATATATATGTATTATCATGTAGAGCCTCTAATTTTATAAAGACAATTTTTCTGCATTGCAAAATGACAATGACATTTACATGAGTTTATTGAATTTAATCTATTAACACCTGGCAATATGCCTTAGTTTGAGGATTCAAAGAATCAACGGAAATTATTTCTAAAGTTCCTTCAAGCTCTAAAATTCTCTTATTTTGAGATTTATGCCTCAAGAATGAGAAAAAAAGTTTACTTTAAAGTTAGATTGGTGAGATGTTTTCAGGGAATCAACTGTGAACTCAGTTCTTACTCTCTTTATGAAGTAGAGTAAGGCATGGACTCATCCCTTTGACACTTGTTCTACCATGGGAAACTCAGGGTTCTATTGAGGTTGTGGGATGTCCCCTCAAATAGACTAACTTGGCATTTCCTTAGTTAGTGATGGTTCAGTTGTCTATGTAAATTATCTGGATTCTCCAGGTTCACAGAATACACCCAGATACAGTTCTTTTACTTGCCAGGACTTACTTTGATCATGGCCCTATAGGTTTGATTTTGATAGTAACCCGAAATGATGAGTTCACTGCACTGGAATTATCTCAGTTCAAATTACTTCATTGACTAGAGAGGAAACTATGGTTCTCTACTTCTGTTTTTTCAATGCTTGACATGAATTCACTTTCCTTTTGATTTTCATATTCCTTTTACCCTCGAGGAATTTTTGATTTAGAGAAAACAGAATTCTAATGCTTTAAATACCCCAAAGAGAAATGCTACCCCCTTTTATGTCTGCTACCTTAATTCATTTGAAAAAATTCTAGAAAGGACAGACATTGTTCTAACATTGTTAATGATACCAGTGTCATCTCTGGTTCATTGAGGAATCATTTATGAATCCCTTCCCCTTCTTCTTCTACATGTAGTTCATTTGCCAGCTCTTTGTGTGTCTCTCCAATGTGCCTGCAATGGGTTTGTTTCAACTTTCACAAGGACCATCCTATCCCAGTCCTGATCTCTTCTTGTTAATGCTATTCTCATTTTTTCCTAATTCTTTTTCCTGAGCTCAGGTCATCCTCTGTCCAGCCTATCCTCCTGAAAATCGACTGAGTCATTTTACTTTGCTCTACTATAGACACTCTTAATTCAAATTCTCCTATGGCTCCCTATTGCCAACTATGGGGAGAAAAGAATACTAGAGTTGGAGAAATAAGGAGCTCAATGTAAATTGTATCTCTTGCACTTTCGAATTGTAAAACCTGTCTCTCCCTATCACAGAATTGAGGAGTCAAATAAATAATGTATATGAAGTGTGTCACAAACTAGGATATTCTGGAGACTATTCATATCAGCTCATTTTCATAAATTTTCCTCAAGCTTCTGAATACTTCAGATATAGGCAAACAGATCAAGACTTTTTTTGTTTTGTTGATTGTCTAGATATAAGAAAGGAAATAAAAATCGTACCCCATGCAGTTTACATTTAAAAGCATGCCGTGTTTTTGGAGAACTGGTTGTGTAAATTTACCAGCTTACCACAGTTTATTGTAATCATTATATGATTGCCATTATATGAGCTATTACTTGAGAGCCATGGTATATCATCTAGAATATTAGATTTGAACTTAAAAGATTTAAATCCAATTCTTCTTAGGACAATTATTAGTTACAACCTGTAAATTGCTAAGGTTCACAAAGCTTCCATTTCTTCACCTGTTAAAATGGACCTAATACTAATGATCTAATGAATAAATAATAATTATACAATTTTAATAATACTTTTATAGTGCTTTCAAGTTTTTCAAAAGTTATAATATATGTTATATTATAGATTAAAAAAGAGTTTTTGTAAAAGCAATACTTTTTATGTTCCACGTGTTGCAAAGTTTAGGACTAGATGGTTTTTCATACAGGTAAAAGAGCTATCAAAAACTGAAAAGTAGAATTGATGTCAAGATATCCAAGATTAGACAAGAGCCTGTCTGAGCTCTCCCACTCTTTAGACAACACTAAATAGAGTCACAAAACAAATCTCTAGTCTACAATAGCATGGGGAAAAATAATGTCTCATCTTAGGACAACTTGGAGGGAGAAGGGTCTGTATCACCAGAGTGAGAGAGGAGAATGGGGCCTCTTTAACACATATTGCTCTAGACTGGGCCATGAAAACATAAATCCACAGCAGGCTTCTAGCTGATTGGATCAGTGACTACAGTGACACCTTCCACAGCTCTTAAACCACAAATTATAAGGAAGTTGAATGGCTGTTCACAAGAAGATTTCAGAGGTTTATGAAGGATGTCACTGGGTGAAGGACTCTGTTAAATAATTCTCAGATTATCTTTCCTATATTTAGTTCTGTAGCTCCTTAGTTCTTTCTAGGAAATATTTCACATTTTCTCATATTCTTTTCATTCTCTTGATATTGTTTCATTATTTCTTGATGTCTCCAGGAATCATTAACTTCCACTTGCCCAATTCTAATTTTTAGTGAAAGATTTTCTTCATTCAGTTCTTGGACCTCCCTTATGATTTTGCCAATTTCATGAAATTTGGGCTTCTTTTACTATTTAGCATATGTCATTTGTCAGGTGTTAATTTCTTCCATTTTTTGTGCTTCCTTTCCCAAATTTTCAACTCCCCTTTTAAAGATGTCTATTCAATTTATAGCATTTCCTATCATATTTTTTTCCTTTACTTCTCTTACTTGATTTTTAATCCAAGCTCTTTCATGGTCTAAAATCACATTTTCTTTCTTTTGAAACTTTGGGTACAACAGTTTTATTTCTGTTCTCTTCTTACGTGATGTTTGATCTTCCCCAGCATCATAGTAACTTTCTGTGTGGCAGGTTCAATTCTTGTTGTTAGGTCATATCTTTAGTTTTAACTTTATATGTAAAAGTTGAACTATGCTTCCATAATGGGAGGGACATTATCTCCAGCTTTAGGTTTTGTGGTGAAACCCTTTTCAGAGCTATTTTTGGTAGTCTTTGATGTTTCAGTTCTTCTAAGATGGTATGATCTAAGGAGAGGTCTTTTTCCTCCTTTTCTGTTCTGTCTTCTGGTCTGAGGGTAACCACAAGTAATTCTCTCTGCACTGGAATTGTGAGGAGGGTCCCTGCTCTGCTGTGGCAACAGGCTCTGTTGTGATAATGCTTCTCTTCTCCTAGGACTGCAACCCTAGACTGTGACCTACATTAAAGTATGAGGAAATCTTTAGTATCTTAGCTCAGGGATAGCAAAGAGACCCCTGTAATCTCCTTATGGCATCCTCAAGAATCTGTGGGCTGAGAACCTGGGAACTTGCCTTGACTGCTAATGCAATGGTTCCCAAATACTGCTCCTGGTCAGTTGGAGTTGGTGCTGAGGCCAGCACTGGACTGTGGTCCACTATCACCATGGTCAGATAGATTTTTTTCTGCTAAATTTATGTTCTTGGCAGTCTCTGGGCTGAGGGGTCTGGAAATCCCCAATATTGCCACTGACCCAGTGGCCTGGCTTCCTCTCCCTGGATAGTCCCAGGTATTTTGTGCTGACCTGGTCAGCTCTGCACTGCGCTCCTCTCTCACCTTAGGGCAACAGACTTTTCCCAGCCAATCTTCTATGTTACTTTAGGCAGGAGAATTATTGCACTACATCTTTTAGTGTGATCTGCCACTCTCTAATTTGTTTAGAGTCAATATATAAAGGTATTTGGAAGAGTTTGGGGGAGAACTTGGGACAATCCTTGCCTTTCCTCTGACATTTTGGCTCCACCCTCAATTCTAAAGTACTTATGAAGATAAATGCTATCTCCAAAGAAAATCTAATGGAATCAAAATGTAAAATGTTGACTACTTTCCAAATAGTATTTCATTCTTTCCTACAATTATATATCAATAAAATTTAGCATTCATTTATAAATGATTTTGTGTTCCAAATTTTTCTCCTTCATTCTGTTGTCTCTTTCCTTCTGAAAATGGTAGCCAATTGGATACTGTATATACATGTGCTGTCCTCAGAAAACTGCCTGTTCATATCCTTTGACCATCCAACAATTGAGGAATGTCTTGTATTCCTACAAATCTGACTCAATTTTATACATTTATATGTGTACACACACACACACACACACACACACACACACATATATATATATTTGAGAAATGAAGCATTTTTCAGAGATATTTGCTATTAGGATTATTTCTCAGCTTTCTCCTTTCCTTCAATTCTTGGTTGCATTGATTTTGCTTGTGCAAAATCTTTTTTATTTAATATAATCAAAATTATCTGCTTTACATTTTGTCATGATTTCTATTTCTTCTTTGGGCATGAATTCTTCCCCTCCCCATAGATCTAACAAGTAGACTTTTCCTTGCTCACCTAATTTACTTATGGTGTCACCCTTTATGACCAATTCATACATATATTGACCTCATTTTGGTTCATATCTTGAGGTGTTACATTAAATCCAGTTCGGTTACTTTTCTTTTCCGAAAGTTTCCCTAGAAGATATTATCTGAGTTCTTATCACAAAAGCTGGGGGAAGCAATGTTTTTAACTACAAATCTTTTTAGTATAGGTGAGGAGATATAGCTGTACACAGTTTAAATGATTCCAATCTTGATGGCAGCATCTATAGCATCACAGTCTAGATTAAATAGGATATAGGCCTGCTTCATTCCATCTGCTCAGATCAGGGTATTGACCTTAGCTGCATCGATGTTTTCTTTACTGCCTGCTTGATCTCATGCGTGTGACCTTGACATATACAATCAAGACTAGAGTATTGTCTCAATCTTCTTCATAGCAGATTCAGTGGTAAAGGGAAACTTAATAATGTTGTAGTTATCAAGTTTGTTTCTTTAAGGGACACTTTTTTCAAGGCTATTTGGGTCTTCAAAGACTTAGTGGGTATGGAAAGCTAGGGTACACTTGAATCTTCTTTTTGTAGCTATGGACATTTCAACACCACATTCTTGACCATCAAGGAATTAGACTTTGCTTCTGCCTTGCAGGGTGGGGGAGCAACTGTTTCCTCTTTCATCTTTAGTGCTGTCTTGGGGAAAAGGAGAAATATATTTTTAAAAAATTTTTTCTTGAGGAAATTTTGTTTTCCATTTTCTTTCTCAACAAGACCAATAAACAAATATGCTTTGTATGACTACACATGTATAAGCTACAAGAAATTATTTGCCTTCTCAATAAGAATGGATGAAAGAAAGGAAATGAGAAATTTGGATATAAGAAATTTGAAAACAAATGTCTAACATTGTTTTTACATGTAATTAGAAAAAAATTAAATATTCAATTAAAAAATTAAAGATAGTTTTATATATAATGAAGGAACATTCTAAACCATTTTTGTGAATTCAAAAGTAAAAGCAACCTGTTCCCTTTACACAATTAACAATTGACATTTTTGAAATGCTAGCAAAAACAACAAAAAGTGAGCAAAATATTTAAAGATTTAAAGAGAGACAAACAGCTGACAAAACTTCCTGTGAGACATTGTTTTTCTTAGCCTAGCAATCCATCACTCAAATCCAATTTGTGGGCTTGTCGTGGTATCATGTCCCTGATGTCATGGTCTTCTTTGAGAAGGCAGGACAAATATCAGTGGCTTACATATTGATGCCCAAAACTATACATTATTTCATCTCTATTTTTCCTATCTTTTAATTTATTTCATTAAATTTTTGACATTTTGCATTTTAATTGAACTATATGCTTTAAACCTCTAATATAATTTATATGTCTGTAGTTACTTGACTGATAAATGAGGATAAAGCAGGCAGTTTTAATAATCAAGCAAAATAAGAAATGTAAAGTAATTCAGAAAATTTAGGAAAGATATAAATGTGAACAGTTTTTAAAATTGCAAAACATATGAATTTTTTCTTGTTATGACAATCAAAAGAAATGTTTCTCCATTAAGTTCCACAGTGTGCTATAATTTGAGAATACAAAGATATTTGTTGTTTAGTGTCTTCAGTCATGTTTGATGCTTCTTTGAGATCTTTGGGATATTTGAACTAGTAGTATTCTTGCTGCATGAAAAGATTTTGCTCTTTTCTATCCTGTAACTATTATATGAAACATGATCATAGGAACTGAAGATGTAAAGTGGCAGCCAGTCCTAGAAAAGTGGTCCAATGTCAGCTCATTTTTTTTAGGTTTTTTTGCAAGGCAATGGGTTTAAGTGGCTTGCCCAAGGCCACACAGCTAGGTAATTATTAAATGTCTGAGGTTGGATTTGAACTCAGGTACTCCTGACTCCAGGGCTAGTGCTCTATCCACTGAGCAACCTAGCCACCCCCAATGTCAACTCTTTCTGACAGTCCTCTGATCACCTTTCCATCTCAAATTTGAGAGTTCCTGAACCTGCTTCTGCTGCTATCACCATTAGTATTGCTGTGGCTCCCACTTGGGACTGCCCTCTGCCCTCTTAGGTTGTCTTGACGTGGGAATTCTCTTATTTTTACATTCTGTTGATAGTATTGTTTCAGAATTCTATTTGTAGCATCAGTTGAAAGTTGTTTGGGGGGGGGATTTTGGTAGTTACCAGGCTGCCTTTACTCTGTCATTATGGTTTTGCCTTAGAAAAAGAATTTATTAATCCATAATCATTTGTTGAACACTGTGCAAAGAACAGAGTTTACTACTTACATAGCAAACACATTACCTGCTCTCATGGAATTTCTGTTCTTTTTTTAAAAAGTAACATTTCCTACTGTATCCTTCTTACCATCTTTCCAGAGAGTCAACACACAAGAAAAAAGGTAAGGAAAATTAACCAATATATTGAACTAGAGTGACATTATGGGGCAGCTCGGTGGTGCAGTGGATAGAGCACCAGCCCTGGAGTCAGGAATACCTGAGTTCAAATCAGTCCTCAGACAGTCAATAATTACCTAGCTGTGTGGCCAATCCTTTTCCTTCAAATTCATGATTCTACCATTCCTCTTCACTATTCACTTCCACTTTCTCATTTACTTTGATATTTCTCTGTTGGACCCTTTCAGTTCTCTGTAATGAGAACTCTCCAAGTGGTAGCAAGTTTTGAATAATTATGATTGTAGTTATTGATAATAATGAGAGTTGTCAAATAATTTGATTCTCACAAAAAAGGAACCCTCTACTGTTCTATCAGTAAGGTAGGTGCTATTATTTTCTCCATTTAACAGATGAGGAAAATAAAATTGAAAGAAGTGAAGGGACTTGCCCAAGGTCACCTAACTAGAACATGTCCCTGTCGGGATTTTAACATTTCCCTGACTCCAAGCTTATCCTGTCTGTCATCTAGCTCTAAGCAGAAGGAACTCTGAAGGCCACATATTGCCTGAGAAAGTCACATGTGAATATTATCTATGTTACATTACATTTTTAGGTATTTTGCTAAAGATTTACCAATTATATTTTTAATGTAGGTTTGGACACTACTTGGAAATGTTGTTGGTTGCATTATAGCTAAATGGTCCTACTTTTGTCATTTGTCAGTCCAAGGAAGTCTACTTTGCTTCTAATTCTTTCCAAACACTAAAAGTGTTCCTGAAAATATTTTGGCTCCATTCTTCTTATCAATGGTTTCCTAGGGGTATAAATATGATAAAGGAATTTCTCAGTCAAAGGGTATGGAAGATTTAATTCCTTGAATTCCATCATTATAATTTCTTTCCTGGAATTGTCATCATTTCAAAGCTCCACAGCTTTGTCTCTGTTATGTCTTGCCTATGGGACACATGCATTGTGGAACAGGATACACATCTCCGTAATCCATCTAAGGCCACAGTGTTGATAAGATTTGACAACTATATAAATCCACCAAGTAGCACAACCCCTTCAACATCAATAGTTCAGTTTCTTGAATTGCATTCTTGCCATGAATATTTTCTTAACCCTGGGATGATTAAGTGAACATTTTCACATGAGTCTTATGAATTAAATGATTTTATTAATGAAATAATTTTCTTTAAATCAATGTATTCATGTAAAAAAGAATTCACAACAGGCTTAATATGAGTACTAAAAGATATCCCTTCTATGAAGAATAAATATAAATATTGACATAAAAATAAATAGTATAAATAAAAGGATAGATATATAAATAGAAGTCTACAAATTATAAACTGTTCAGCTATTGAAGGCAGATGATGATACCCTGGATTCAAATCTCCTTTCAATAGAGGAATGGCAACTTATGTTAAAATCATTTAGTGGATGCCAATGATTTTTAGTTGGTGTAGAAATAATTCTTTCTAATGTTTGCTTAATTTTAGGAAGCAGTCAATAATTTGAAGAACTGAAAGTCTTTTTGTTTCTTCCTCAGTCTCTGAGTTTTCTGGTTAGTTTACTCATGAACAGGAAGACCCTCCTGATCTCTACTCGCACAATCTCCCAGGCACAGTGGCTATACACCTTTCCTTGAAGGTACTGGTTTATTCTTTGGAAATAGTTCTTCAAGGCCAACCTGAGGTTCTCACTCTCCAAGAAAGGCTCTTCCCACTCCCCCTCTTGCCCAAGACACTTCTCCAGCTGTTGCAGCTGCTGATCCAGTCCAATGAACAGTTGCATGAGCTGGGTCTGATTCCAAGCAGCAGGAACAGTTTTCAGACTGAAGATGGTGAAGATCTGCTGGAGTATCTCATGAACAATGACTATGGCATTCCCACTCTGCAGTTGGCTCCTTTCTATGGCTTCCTTTGGGAAGTTGAAGTGGATCCTGTCCTTCCAACATGGCACCAGGGGAAATGTACTCATTTGGTTCAGAAGTGAGAAGTCATCCTGTAGTCCTTCAGTCAGGTCACATCCTAGAGAGCATAGGGAGCTGGAGCAGAGCAGCATAAGGGCAACTGGCAACAAGGTCCAGGAGGTCATGTTGATGCTGATGGATGGTTTGATTCTGACTGAGCTGAGAGTTCAGTTTCTCAGTGTCTTTGGTATCTGGTCTCTGGTCTACTCTCTCTCACTTAAATAGTACTGAATGTAAATATCATTACTTTAATGGAATTTCCACTTTCTTTAAGTTACTTTCCTTTTTCATTTTTAGACAAACCTATCTTTACAATATTTGTGCAACTGCAACTAAATTTACCCTTAAAGAGAGTTTAGAGATTAAGCTCTTTCGGATGAGGCTTCCTATTTTTCTTATTTTTTCTCATTCCCTTTTAAGGCACATATTGACATTTACAAAATATTAGTTTTTCTCCTTGAAATATTTCTCACTCCAGTCCTCTTCCCACTACCTCTGTTAGTATCATTTGGGTTTAGTTCTTTCTTATCCCATATCTTCCTTGGTTTTAACAATATTCTCTTTTTCACTTCACTCCATGGTCTCCTCTTTACCTGTTCTACAACTATTAATACCAGAAATCATATTTTGATAAACCTATTAGCCCTTTCATTCCTGTAAGTCCTACCTTGTGACCTAGTCATCCGATAAATGATTGTCTCACATCATCAACTACACCTAAACCTTTCTGTAGTCCTACTTGACTTCACTCTACTGCTATCTTCTAGTTAACCATTGGTCTGCCTTCCCTTACCTCATTCTTTCCAAATAGGAAAGCTTATTCAGGTTAACTCTGTCATGTTCTTAAAAAGTTATGCAATACCCTGTGGCTTTCCTGAACAATATTGTAAGCTTTTAAAAGATAATAGTTTAGGGGCAGAGCCAAGATGGTGGCATAAAGGTAGGAATTTCTGGGAAATTGTCCTTCCAAAACTCCAAAAACTATAAAATTATGACTCTAATCAAAATTTAGAGGGGTAGAACCTATGGAAAGACTCAGTGATACAATTTCCCAGTCTAAGACAACTTAGATGTTCCCCAGGAAATGTTTGTTTTACTGGGACCGGGGGTTGGAAGGAGTCACAGCACAGCCAGGTGCAGGAAGATAGCACATTGAGGTTGTCTTGGATCAATGTATTATTGAGAATTACTAAATTATCCACAATTCTTCATTGTCTAATATTGCTGTTACAGTATACAATGTCCTCTTGATTCTGCTTCCCACACTTTGCTTCAGTAAGTCTTTCCATGTATTTATTTATTTTTGCAAGGCAAATGGGGTTAAGTGGCTTGCCCAAGGCCACACAGCTAGGTAATTATTAAGTGTCTGAGACGGAATTTGAACCCAGGTACTCCTGACTCCAAGGCCGGTGCTTTATCCACTACGCCACCTAGCCGCCCCTTTCCATGTATTTATGAAATTATCATTCTTTCTTGTAGTACACTAATATTCCATCCCAACCATTTACAATACCTTGTTGAAACATTTCTCAGTTAATGGGCATGCCACCATTATCCAATTGTTAGCCTTCACTACAAGAACAACTATGAATGTTTCTGTACAAGTGAGTCTTTGCTTCTTTTTTATGATCTCTATGGGATATAGATCTAGAAGCAGTATTGCTGCTTCAAAAGATATAGACAGTTTTATAGCTCTTTAGTCATAGTACCAAACTGCTTCCCTGAATGAATGGATCAGTTTACAACTCCACCAACAGTATATTATGCACTTCTTATATTTCAAAAGGAAATACCCCTCCTTGGCCACATTTCTCTAGATGTATTGTCTTCAATTATTAGAATAAAGATCCTAAATGAAGGTCAAATCATCACTTAACATTGAGAACAAGTTACCTTCTCTAGGGTCAATGACTTCCAAGAGGAATTGTGTTAGATATAGATCAACATAGCAAAGTAACCTGGAAGGTAAAAAAAATCCTTATCTAGGAATTCCATAAATTACTAACACTTAAAGTGGTCACTCTTCTCTCTCCTAAATCTCATCTTCTAGGCTCTTGGTAGCAGGTAGAAATTACACTGTGTTTTCATGCCTTTATTCATGTTGGTATCCCTGGTTCATCTAGTGATCAAATAGCTTTACCACTGGGAAGGAACATCAGCTTCCAAATGATTTAATCCAAGAATAATTGTTGCCACAGGGAACCCCTTCTAGAAGAGGATGCTTTATCTCCATACACAACACCCAGGTCAATGAGAAGGGTTAGGTGTGGTCCTGGGGAGAGCTGGCTTTCAAGATGATGTGACTATAAGCTTGTGTTGGTTCAAATGCATGGACTCATAGATGGGACAGCACAGTTAAGGAGTTAGAGTACAATCATCTAGAAGACAAGTGCTTTTGGACAAAGCAAAAAGAAAAAATATCAGATGAACCACAGCACTGTATTTCATAGCAGCATAAAAATTTAACAATTAAAACCTGTATGCATTATCCTGTAGAGCCTCCAGATCCATAAAGAAAATTTACCTGAATTGCAAAAAGAAAAGGACATTTACATGATCTTGACTATGTCTAAGTTTGAAGATTCAAAGAATCAACAATAATTAATTCTAAAGTTCCTCTTTCCTCCAACATTTTTTTTTATTATGAGATTTATGCCTCAATGAGAAAGAAGTTTCTTGTTAAATCCAATTGATGAAATTCCATTATGGAATCAATTGTAATCTCAGCTCTTATTCTCACCATGAGGTAGAGCAAGGCAGGGACTCTTGTCCTGTTGATTCCCATTTGACACTTTCTTTACCATGAGACACTCAGGGTTCTACTGGGATTGTGGGGTGCCCAGAGTAAAAACCTAACTTAGATTTCTCTAGTTAGTGATGGTGCAGCTATTTGTGAATTTTCTGGACCTTCAGATTCACAGAATTCCCCCCATCAATATGATCCAGTCTCCAGATACATTTCTTTTGCTTGCCAGGATTTTCTTACGTATTGACCCTGTAGTTCGGTTTTGCTGGTACCCTGAATTGCTGAGCTCACTGCACTGGGTTTACATCAGCTAAATTTTCTTCATTGACAAAAAGGGAACTTACATTCTCTATTTCTGTTTTCAGTGTTTGATATGAGTTCACTTTCCTTTTGCTTTTTTCCACATCCCTTTTACTCATGAGGAATTTTTGATCTAGAAAAAGCTGGATTCTAATGCTTTAAAATTCCCAAAGAGAAATTCCACATCCTTTTATGTCTGTTACCTTAATTTATTTGAAAAATGAGGCAGCTAGGTATTCAAGTGGATAGCACTCTGTCCCTGAAGTCAGGCAGATGTGAGTTCAAATCTGAAATAATAATAATTACCTATGTGACCTTGGGCAAGTCACTTAACATCATTGCCTTGCAATTAAAAAAAACCTCAAGCAGGGACAGAAATTGTTTTATTTCTGTTAATGATACCAATGTCACCCCTCGTTCATTTAGTAATTATTTATGATTCCTTTCTCCTTCACCCTCCACATGCAGCTCATTCCTTCGCTCTTTGTTGGCCTCTGCAGTGTACCTACAGTTAGTTTGTCTCACCTTCCACAAAAACCATCTTATTCAGGTCCTAATCTCTTTAGCAAAATTCAATTTTAATTGTTTCTTAATTCTTTTTTCTGAGTCCAGATTATCCTCAATCCAGTCTCTCCTCCTGAAAATGGAGAGTAATCTCACATTGCTCTAATATAGACACTCTTACTCAAATTCTCCCTGTGGTTCCCCATTTCCAGCCATGGGCAGAAAAAAATACAAGAATTAGAGAAATTAAGATCTGAGTGTTAATCTCTACTCTTGCACTTAGTAAACATGAGTGGCAGCTTGCACAGTTCTCAGTCCACAAATTATAAAGAGGTAACAAGGAGACTACAGGAGTGTATTTGGCTGGGGCTGTGTGAAGGATTCTTTTGAATGCCCACAAATAGATTCAAGTTACATGTCCACTAGCATATCAGAGTTGGTGGTAGCCCCAAGGGAACAGGGACATAGATCACTATTTACCATTTGTCATATTATGTTGTTCAGGGACATAGGTCACTGTTCCAGGGGAGGAAAGAGTACTTGTGGTTATTCACAGATCTGAGTACAATTCTGGAGAGTAGCAAAACCTGTTTTCTTCGATTATAATCAGAAGAACTTACAGACTCTCACTAGTAGCTCTAAAAACAGCTGCATCAAAATATCCAAAGTTTGGGATAATGCCCCCTCCCATCTGGGAGCAGAGTTCAATTTTGTCATGTAACATTGAAAGTCAAGAAATAAGAGTACAGTCAGAGTCCAAGATATCTGGGTCTAAAGGCAAGACAGAATAGAGAAAAAACTGAGTAGATATGAAATGATATGACTATTTAAAAAGAAAATTATCAAGTCTACTTGAAACTCCTCTAGCTCATTAAAGTCCCACCTATGCCCTGAAGAATTGTATTTAATTTTTTTTTTTTGGCAGGTGAATTTTGGTTATAATCCTGGTTTCTTTGACCTCTGGAATATTATATTCCAAGCACTCTGATCCTTTAATATAGAAGCTATTAAATCAGGTAATATCCTGATTGTGTCTCCTTGATATTTGAACTGTTTTGTTCAAGCAACTTGAAATATTTTCTCCTTGGGACAGGAGGTCTGAAATTTGATTATGATATTATTAGGAGATTTCATTTTGGGATCTATTTCAGGAAATGTTTGGTGGATTCTTTTTTTTTTTTTTTTAGGTTTTTGGCAAGACAAATGGGGTTAAGTGGCTTGCCCAAGGCCACACAGCTAGGTAATTATTAAGTGTCTGAGACCAGATTTGAACCCAGGTACTCTTGACTCCACCTAGCCGCCCCTGGTAGATACTTTCAATATCTATTTTACCCTCTGCGTCTAGCATGTCAGGACAGTTTCCCTTGATAATTTCTTGAGGGAAAACATCTAGACCTTTAAAAAAAATCATAGTTTTCAGATAAATCAATAATTGTCTAATTTTCTCTCCTGAATTTATTTTTTAGTTTTTTAGTTTTTTCTATGGTATATTTTAAATTCTCATCTTTTTTTCCATTCCTTTTATTTTGTTTAATCATTTTTTATGTTTCCAAGAATCATTAACTTACACTAGCCTAATTCTAATTTTTAATGAATGATTTCCTTGAATGAGTTCTAAGATCTCTCTTTCGATTTGTTCTAATCTACTTAAGGTGTACTTTTTAATTAATTTTTGGACCTCTTTTACAATTTGTCATATTCTGTTTTTCATTTGCTATTTTCTTCCAGTTTTTGCACCTCCTTATCCAAACTGATAGCTCCTCTTTTAAATATTTCTTTGATATTAATGCAGTTTCCTTCCAAATTTTTTACTCTACTTCTCTTACTTGATTCTTTTCTTAGGATTTTGCAAGGCAAATGGGATTAAGTGACTTGCCCAAGGACACAGCTAGGTAATTATTAAGCCTTTGAGTCTGGATTTGGACTCAGGTCCTCCTAACTCCAGGGCTGGTGCTCTATCCACTGTGCAACCTAGCTGCCCCTCTTACTGGATTCTTAAAATTCTTTTGGAGCTTTCTCATAGACTGAAAATACACTTTTGTATCTTTGGATATAAGTTTTGATTTTGTTGTTTTCTGAATTTAAATTTTGATCTTTCCTATCATAACAGTAACTTTCTATGGCTAGGTTCCTTTCTTTTTGTTTACACATAATTTCAGGTTATTTCTTGATTTTTAACATTATATGTTTAAATTGAACTGTGCTTCCAGGGTGGAAGGGACATGATCCCAAATGGCAAGTTTTTTGGTGAAACCCTTTTCAGAGCTATTTCTGTTCTCAATGTTTCACTTCATCTGAAGTGATATGATCTAAGGAGAGGTTTTTACTCTTCTGGGCTGTGCTCTGGTCTGTAAGTGACCAAAACACTCCTTTCTTCACTGAAATTGTGAGGAGGGTACCTGCTCTGTTGTGGTGATAATAAGCTCTGTTGTGCTAATACTTCTCTTCTTTCTGGGACTGCAAACCTGGCCTGTGACCTGGATCAGCATAGGAGCAAAACTGCAGTGTCTTCCCTCAATGATAGCAAAGAGATCCCTGAAATTTCCTTTTGACATCCCTATAGTCTGTAGGCTGAGAACTCTGAATTCAACTATGGCTGCTAATGCAATGGCTCCCAAGGATTGCACCTGGTCAGTTGGAATTGCTGCTGAAGCCTGCACTGGACTGTGCTCTACACTCACCCTGTTCAGACAGGTTTTTCATGCTGAATTTGAAGTTGTTCTGGGAAGTCTCTGGACTGAGAGGTCTGGAAATCGCCAATGTGCCACTGTCCCATTCACTTGGATTTCTGCTCCTGGAGTGTTGGGGCTGTTCAGGGCTGCCCTGGTTTATTCTGCACTGTGCTCCTCTCTCATCTTGGGGCAACAGACCTTTCCCAGCCATTCTCCTAAGTTGTCTTGAACTGAAAAATTGTTTCACTTCATCTTTTTCTGGGTTCTGTCACTCTATAATTTGTTTAGAGTCATTATTTAAAGGTATTTGGAGAAGTTTGGGGGAAAGCTCTGGCAAGTCCTTGCCTGTACTCTGACATCTTGGTTGCCTATGATAAAAAATGCATCTATCTCCAGAGAAAAAACTGAG
Organism: Macrotis lagotis; assembly: GCF_037893015.1. Taxonomy (NCBI): domain Eukaryota; kingdom Metazoa; phylum Chordata; class Mammalia; order Peramelemorphia; family Peramelidae; genus Macrotis; species Macrotis lagotis. Next base: position 193,334,473 of record NC_133666.1, read on the forward strand.
TCAAAATGTAGATTTATCCCATCTTTTTAGGTAGTATTTTTTCCACAATTATATATCAATAAAATTTTAGGATTTATTTTTTCTCCCTCATTTTCTCTTCTCCCTCTTTCCAAAATTGGTCGACATTTGGATATAGTATATACATGAACAATCATCTGAATACTGCCTGCTTCTGTCCTTTGACCCTTTATCCATTGGTGAATACCTTGCTTCTTATAAATTTGACTTGGTTTCCTAAATAATTGAGAAATTTCCCTTTGTTCAGAGATACTTGCTATTAGGATTATTTTCCAGCTATCTACTTTTCTTTCCTTCCTTAATTGCATTGCTTTTGTTGGTGCACAAACTTTTTAAATTAATATAATCAGAATAAAGTATTTTACCTTCTGTCATACTTTCTATCTGTTCTTTGTTCATGAATTCTTCCCTTCCACATAGATCTGACAAGCAAACTATTCCTTGCTCATCTTGTTTCCTTATGGTATCACCCTTTCTATCTAAATAAGAACAATATTTAGACCTCATTTTGGTGTCAGGTACTAGACTAAACCTAGTTAATGGTTCTTTTCCAGTTTTTCCAGAAGTTTTTTGTGTGAATTTTTTTCACAAAAACTGGGGGAAGCACTGTTTTTTTTTCTGGAAAACTTTGGTCTAAACTCACTGGACACAGTTCAGATGATTGTAATCTTGTTGGCAACATCTAAAATATCATGATCTGAAGCAAAAAGAACATTAGCCATTTTCTTTCCATGAGGCCTGATCAGTTTGTTGATCTAAGCCACGTCAATGTCTTCTTTACTACCTGCTTGATCTGATGCTTCTGACCTTAAACTTTATAATGAAGACTAGGGTGTTGTTGACCTCAATCTTCTTCAAAGCAGATTCAGTGGTTAAGGGAAACTTAGTTTTGGCCTAGTTATCAAGCTTGTTTCTCCAAATATAACTTTTCCAAAGCTATTTGAGATGCCTTCAAAACCTTAATGGCTACTGTAAGGTAGGGAACATTTGGATCTTCTTTGACCTTGGACTTTGATTCTATATTGGGGGGGGAGGGAGAGCAACTGCTTCTTTTTTTGCCTTCAGTGCCATTTTTGGGAGAAATAGAATACATATTTTAAACACAAAACATCTTTCTTTATTTTTTTTGGTTTTGGGGGCGGTTCTGGGTTGTTGTTTTTTTGGGGTTTTTTTTGGTGTTTGGTTTGGTTTGGTTTGGATTATTTTCCAAACATGACTAATAAGCAAATATATTTTGGATGACTGCATATGTATAATCTACATGAAATTTTTTGCCCTTACAATGAGAATGAATGAAAGAGAGGAAAGCAGAAGACTTGGAATTGAGAAAGTTAAAAGAAATGTTTAACATTATTTTTTTATAAAATTCAGGAAAAAAAGAAAGTATTCCAAAAAAAATTAAAGATAGCTTTACATGGAATGAAGAAACACTAGAAACCATTTCCATAAATACAAAAGTATATATATATATATATATGTATATATATATACATATATATATATATATATAAAACTAAGCTCATCTCTTTACAATATAACTATTTGACATAATTTTTAAAATGTAGCAAGAGCAACAAGCTGTGAGCAAAATATTTAAAGTACTACAGAGAAACAAAGAGTTGACAAAGCTATCTGTGGGACTTTTTTTCCTGAGTCTGCTTCCAGAACTTAAATTTTTCTTTGTCAATCCAATTGCAAATACCTGCACATTGGAAATGATTCTTGACAAATGAATAGAACACAAATGTTGAGATCATAAGAGCTGAGGTTGACTCCCACTTTGGATACTTACTAACAGAAAGACCTTGGACTAGTCATTTAACTCAGTAGTTTCAAATGGAAAGAAGAAACAGGACACTCTACATTACCTGGGGATCATCATGAGCTAAATATTGACTTCAAAAATTTCATTTATTTTATCTCTGTTTTTCTGTCTTTGTATTTATTTTATTAATTATTTAACATTTTGCATTTTAATCTGGCTGGTTTCATGTTTTCTATCTCTCATTCAACTTATCTGAACCTTCAGTTGCATGTCTGATAAATGGGGATAAAAGAGGTGATTTTAAGAATCAAGAAAAGTTAATAAATGCAAAGTTGTTAAGAAACTGAGGGAAGATACAAATTGGCAAGGCAATGGGGTTTAGTGACTTTCCCAAGGTCACACAGGTGACATCTGATTTCAAATTTGAACTCAGGTTCTCCTAGGGCTAATGCTCTATCCACTGCGCCACCTAGCTGCCCAGTGTGCAATTATTATAACAAAAATGTGAGATTTTTTTTTTGTTGTTGGGCCAATCAAAAGAAATGTTCTCTATTGAGTGTGATAGTGTGCTATGCTTTGAGGATATATAGACATTTTTGTTCTTTAGTGACTTCAGTCATATGCAAATCTTCTTTGATCTCTTTGGGATATAGACCTAGTTGTATTCTTCCTGGGTATGCTCCTCACTGCCCTGCAAGTCTGATATGGATATCAGTCACAGGCAATGGAGATATAAAGTGGCAGCCAGTCCTAAAAAGGGGTCTCTTTTTGAGCAATCTCCTGATCACCTTTCCATCTCTGAGTTGAGAGTTCCTGAAGCTTCTTCAGCTTCTGCTGCTGTCACCTCCAAAGTACATACATAGTTAAAGTTGCTGGGACTCACACTTTAGGCTGGTCTCTGGCCTCCTAAGCTATCCTGGACTGAGAAAAATCTTCTCTCTACATTTTGTTTGGTTATACTGACTTAAAATTCTATTTGCAGCAATGTAAATTTGTTTGGAGGGAATGTTGGGAGATATTATATTGCCTTTATTCTGCCATTTTGACTGTCTCAGAAAAATTATTTATTCATCCATTATCGTATGTTGAACACTGTGCAATACAAAGACAGTCCCTGTGCTCATGGGGTTTCTGTTCTTAAAAAAAAGTCAAGTATTTAACATTTAACATTGCCTACATTTCCCACTGTATCCTTATCATCTTTCTAGAGAATTAATACTTACAAGAAAAAAGTAGAGGAAAAACAAATGTCAGCAAAATAAACCAATGTATTTAAATACAGTGGCATTATGTACAAAGCACTCTATCAATGGTCCCACAGTTCTGAAAATAAATGGGGGAAATATGTCTACTTATATCTACTCTTAGAGATCAAATATTATTTTAAATTTGTGGCACTCAATTTTCATGGTCCAATTGGAAGCAGTGTTTATTCTTTCTTTTTGTATTATAAGTCATTGGAGATATATTGTTTTTTCAATTCTCTTTTCAACTGGACTTGAATCAATTTGTACATCTTTCCAAACTTCTCGAATTCATTACATTTATTGCAATTGTGAGTATAACTTTCTCTAAGCCTCAGGTTCTTCATCTATAAAATGAGATGTCCAAGAATGGTGATTCTACACTCATAATTCCAGATACTATGGTTTAGGGATTTTAATCTATCACTTGTCTTTATGTGGACAATCCCAAGAAGGTACAATAATGATTTGGGGGGAGAAAACAACTTTGCTTGATTATTAGCCAATGAAGTGCCCAGGTGAAGAGTAAAAAAATAAAATGTAATTGCTTAAGAGTAATACAAATGATTAATTTCCATTATTGTCTTTGGAGAAAACTATGAGCAGGACTTCCCTCTGTTTGAAGAGGGAAGCCCAGATGAAAGTGTGGGCTCTGGAGAGGTATGTGATGATTGCAGTGAAAGTAACATCCTCATAAAACACATCTATCCAATCCAGATATCAAAAACTTTCTAGATAGAAGAGACTTTGGAATTTGCCAAATCTATTCCCCACTGTCTGAAGATTAGGAAATTGAAGCAAAGAGATGCCAAGGTAAAGTTTCCCTGAGACAGATATTCTGTGAGAAAGTTAGCATTAGAACTGAGGTTTCTTGGTACTCAATCCAGTGATGCCATTGGCACCAAGATTTCTAAGATCAAATGAGAAAAAGAGAAACCCTTAGAGCAGCAAATATTATTCTTTTTCCTTCCCTTGCTCCCAATGCTCTCCTTACTCCCAGCTCTGCCTGAAATGACATTAAAAGAGTCAGCATAGTTTTCTTCAGTGGATGACAGACAAAACATATGACCGTTCCCCTTCCCTCATTTAGGAATGTGACTATAGGGCTGAACTAAAAGAATTGTGTCTCATCAGAAAACAGCACAATTGAAAGACAAATGAAATAGAGAAATGCTAATTCTTTTTCCATGGAAGACTAAAAACAGTTGTTTTCATGAATCACATGAATTGTGGGGTTTTCTCCTCTATTCCAATGTGCTACAACTATTTCCTGCCACCTTTTTTCTTTTTCATTCATGAATATCAATGTCTAAGCTCTTTCCTAATCACTAATTTGCCTTCACTTTTTCATTTATTTTGATATTTCTGTATTGGACTCTTCAAATTTTCTATAATGGGAATATTCCATATGGAAGTAATTGTTGAATAATTCTGATGAAAATTATTAATAATAACAAAAGTTTACATTTATCTAACACTTTACATTTGTCAAGTAATTTGATTCTCACAGCAATAGCCATGTTAAGATAGTTGCTGTTATTCTCTCTGTTTTACAGATGAGGAAAAAACAAGTGAAAAAACTTAAGTGACTTGCCCATGGTCACTTATCTAGGAAGTGACTCTGTCAGGATTTTAAGATCTCCCTGTCTCCAAGCTTACTCACTGCATCATCTAGCTCTGAGCATAAAGATCTCTGCAAAACATATATTGATGAAGAAAATCACATATGGTCATTAACCATGTTCTATTATATTGTTAAATAATTTTACTGTAGTACAGGCAGCATTTCTCAGTCAATGAGTCTACTTTATTTCGGATTCTTTCCTATCACTAAAAGTGTTTCTATAAATATTTAGGCTCAATTGAAGACACTCTTCTTAGGGTATAAATGGAATTTCCCAACAAAAGGGTATAAAAATTTTAGTGACTTTATTTCCATCATAATGATTTCTTTCTTGGAATTGTCTCATTATTTCAAAATTCCACAGCTTTTTCTCTGTTATATCTTGCCTATAGCCCCAAGTATTTTGAAACACATTGTACCCTTCCATTAGACTGTAATTCATCTGAGGCCACAGTATATTTTGCAGCTATATAAATCCTTTGAGTAGCCCAGGTAATTTAGTTTCTTGAATTGCATTCATGCAATGAATCTTCTCTGAACTCATGGGCAATCAAATCAACATTTTCACAAGAGGTTCATTAATACGATGGTGATACAGCTTCCCTATGGATACTGGACACACATCTCCATTAGACTATAACTCATTTGAGGCAATAGTGACAATATGGTTTGCCATCTATATAAATCCACCAAGTAGCACAGTCCCTTGAACATCGATGATTTAGTTTCTTGAATTGTATTCTTGCAAAGAATCTTCTCTTAACAATTGAATGAATGAATGAACATTTTTATGTTTTATTAAGAAAATAATTTTATTATTAAAATAAGTGTTCTTTAAATGAATGTATTTTAATATGATAAAACAATTCACAAGAGGCTCAATATAAGTACTAGAAAAATAATTCCTTCTATGAAGAATGAATATAAATATAAACATAGCAATAAATTGCATAAATAAATATATAGATATATAAATAGAAGTCCCCAAATTATAAATTGTTCACCTATTGAACACAGAAGATGGTATCCTAGATTCAAATCTCCTTTCAATAGAGAAATGGCAAATTATATTGTGTTAAAATTATTTAGGGAATGCGAATGATTTTTAGTTGGTGTAGAAATAATTCTTTCTAATGCTTCCTTAATTTTAGGAAGCAGTCAATAATTTGAAGGACTGAAATTTTTTTAAAATCTTCCTCAGTCTCTGAGTTTTCTTGTTAGTTTACTCATGGACAGGAAGACCCTCCTGATCTCTACTCGTACAATCTCCCATGAACAGTGGCTATAGTCTTTTCCTTGAAGGTACTGACTTATACCTTGGAAGTACCTCTTCAAGGCCAACCTGAAGTTCTCATTCTCCAAGAAAGGCTCTTCCCACTCCCCACCTTGTCCAAGACACTTCTCCAGTTGTTGCAGCTGCTGATCCAGTCCAATGAACAGTTGCATGAGCTGGGTCTGATTCCAAGCAGCAGGAACAGCTTTTAGACTAAAGATGGTGAAGATCTGCTGGAGCATCTCATGAACAATGACTGTGGCATCCCTCCTCTGGAGTTGGCTGCCTTTTTCCATTTCTTCCTTTGGGAAGTTGAAGCTGGTCCTGTCCTTCCAGCATGGCACCAGGGGAAATGTGCTCATTTGGTTCAGAAGTGAGAAGTCTTCCTGCAGTCCTTGAGTCAGGTCACAGCCCAGAGAGCAGAGGGAGCTGGAGCAGAGCAGCACCAGGGCAACTGGTAACAAAATCCAGGAGGTCATGGTGATACTGATGGATGGTTTGTATCTGGCTAAGCAGGGAAATCAGTGAGTCTATGTCTCAGTGTCTTGGGTTTCTGGCCTCTGGGCTCCTCTCTTTTAAATAGTGCTGAATGTAATTTTCAATTCTTAAATGGAATTTCCATTTTCTTTAAGCTACTTTCCTTTTTCATATTAAAACAATCCCATCTACAAAATGTTTGTGGAACTGCAACCAAATTTACCCTTAAAGGAAGTTTACAGAATAAATTTTTAAGATGAGGCATCCTATTTTTATTTTATTTTATTTTTTATTTTATTTTATTTTATTTTTTTCCTCATTCTCTTGTAAGGCATATAAAAATTTTTACTATATGTTATTGATTTTATGCTTGAAATATTTCTTACTTCAGTCCTCTCCCCATTCCCTCCACTGCCCTCATCTGCGTTTAGGTTTTTTATTCCTTTCTTCACTTCACTGCATGGCCTCCTCTTCACCTGTTCTACACTTATTCAGACTACAAGTCATATTTTGATAAACCTATCAGCCCTTTCAATCCCACCCTCTGGCCTTGTCCTCCTGATAAATGATTATCTCACATCATCCACTACATCTAAACCTTCCTCTAGTCATACTTGATTTCACTGTGCTACTATCTTCTAGTTAGGCATATGTAATAACCTTGCCTTACTTCATTCTTTCCAAATATGAGAGCTTATTCAGGTTAACTTTGTTGTGTTCTTGAAAAATTATGCCAATCTTTTCCCTTTTGGCTTTCCTGAACAAAGTTGTAACTTTTTAACAATAGTATTTTCTTTCTTCATTAATTACATGTCAAACCAATTTAACATTGGTGTTTCTTTAACTTTTCAGTTCGATATTCTTTCCATTTTCCTCTCATACTCCACTTGTCCCTCTCTGATACCATAATCAATCTGATATAGTTATACATGAGAAATCATGTAAACCAGTTTTACATTTTGTAAAAGGAAGTTAAAATAGAACAAAGATAATAAACTCAATAAAAAATAGAACAAAAGATAATAAAAATGGTATGCCTGAGTATGTATTCAGACAATATCTGTTCTTTTTCTAGAGGAAGATAGCATGTTGACGTTGTCTTGCATCATTGTATTATTGAGAATTGCTAAATTGTCACAATTCTTCATTATATAATATTGCTGATACAGTGTACAATGTCCTCCTGGTCTTGCTCCCTTCACTTTGCTCAGGATATGTAAGTATTTCCAGTTTTTTGAAATTATCCTGGTCATTTGTCTTATACCACACTAATATTCTGTCACAACCATCTACTACAGTTTGTTGAGCTATTTTGTAATTGATGGGCATACCACCAGTTTCCAATTATTAGCCTTCACCAAAATAGTTTCTATCAATATTTCTGTACAGGTTTGTACAGAAATGATTTTTTATGATTCTTTGGTATATGGATCTAGAACACTTGCTGCAATAAAGTATATATACAGTTTTATAGCTCTTAAGGCATAGTTCCAAACTGCTCTCCAGAATAATTGGATTCATTTTCAACCTCACCAACTGTATATTATGCACTTGTAACATTTCATAAGAAAATACTCCTCCCTGGCCACATTTTCCTTGATATTTTATTTGCATTTATAGGAATATAAGAACCTAAATGACAGTCAAATCATCACAAATTACCTTCTCCAGACTCAATTTACTGTTCCAAGAAGAATTAGGAGCTACATATAGATCAAAATAATAATCTGACAAAGTAAAATCCTTATCAAGGAATTCCCTAGATTACTAATGTTTAAAGTGCTCACTCTTCTCTCCCCTTATCCTCATCCTCTATGGTCTTGGAAGTAGGTAGGAATTAAACTGTGAAACTATGCCTTTAATCATCTTGTAATCTCTGGCTCTCCTAGTTACTAAATAGCTTTACCACAGGGAACTAAAGTCAGGTTGCAAAAGGTTTAATCTGAGAATAATTGATACCAAAGTGAATCCCTTATATGAGAGAATATTTTGTCCCAATACACAACATCCTGGTGAATGAGAAGGGATAGGTGTGTTCCTGGGGACAATTGATTTTCAGGATGATGTGACTATAAACTTGTGATGGTTCAAATGCATGGACTCATAGGTAAGACAGCACAGTTAAGGAGAAGGAGCACAATTGTCTAGAAGACAAATGCTTTTGGACAAAACATAAATTAAAGTTATCATTGTCTTTAGAGAAAAATAAAGGCACTATTTTTCCTAGCAGCATAAAAATTAAGCAATTAAAATCATCATGCTTTAGCCTGTAGAGCCTCCAAATTCATAAAGAAAATGTATCTGAATTGCTAAAAGAAAAGACATTTACATGAGCTTGAATATGTATAAATTTGAGGATTCAAAGAATCAACAGGAATTAATTCTAAAGTTCCCCTTTGTTTCAACATTTTCTTATTCTGTGATTTATGCCTCAATGAGAAAGAAGTTTCCAGTGAAGTTTGATTGGGGTGTATTTCCATTTCTAGGGAGTCACTTGTGAGTTTGTAAGGCAGGGACTGCTGTCCTATGGATTCCCCTTTGACTCTTGCTCTGAGTGTCCACACAAATAATCAAACTTGCATTTCCTGAATTAGTGATAGTGAAACTGTCTGTGGGAATTCTCTGGACCCTTCAGATTCACAGAATGCCCCTAGCAAGGTGATCTGGCCCCCCCATAGACAGATATTTTTCTTGCCAAGCTTTTCTAGCATCATGTCTGTGCAGTTTGGTTTTGCTGGTACCCTGAATTGCTGAGATCACTGCACTGGGTTTACCTCAGCTAAGTTTTCTTCATTGACAAGAAGGGAAACTACATTCTCAATTTCTTTTTTAAATTTTTGAAATGAGTTCGCTTTCCTTTTGTTTTTTCACATCCCTTTTACTTTCAAGGAATTTTTAATCTACAGTAAGCTGAATTCTGATGCTTCAAAACCTCAATGACAAATTACACATCCTTTTATGTCTGTTACCTTAGTTCATTTGAAAAAATCTCAGTAAGGGTCAGAAATTATTCTATTTTTGTTAATGATACCAATGTCATCCTTGGTTCATTATCATTTATAATTCCTTCCTCCTCCACCTTCTACATGTACTTCATTCCTCAGCTATTTGTGGGTTTCTGCAATGTTCCTACAATTAGTTTGTCTCACCTTCTACAGTAACCACCCTATTCAGGTCCTAATCTCTTGTTGTTAAAGCTTTTTAATTTAATTTTAATTTTTTCCCTAATTTTTATTGTTTCCTAATTCTGTTTCATGAGCCCAAGTTATTCTCTGGCCATTCTCTCCTCTTGAAAGTGGGGAGATTAATTTTACATTGCTCTAATACAGACACTCTCAAATTCTCCCATTGGCTCCCCATTGCCAACAATGGGAAGAAAAGAATACTAGAGTTGGAGAAATTAAGACCTGATTGCTAATCTCACCTCTTGGCATTACTAACCATGAGTCTTGTCTCTTCCTGTTACAGGGTTGAGCACTCTATTTAATAATCTATATAAAGTGCTTCACAAACCAGGATATTCTGGAGATTTGCTCATATCAGCTAATTTTCATAAATTTTCACTTTAGATTTGAGTGCTTCAGAAATAGGCAGACATTACTGTTTGCTCATGGTTTGTTTTATTGCTTTTGTTGATTGTCTAGAATTTAGAAAGAAATGGAAAATAGGTAGCTAATGTAGTTTAAAATTAAAAGTATGTGGTGTGTTTTTTTGAGAGCTAGTGGTTAGAATAGTTTACCATAAACTACTGTTTGAGGGGTATTATATGATTTATTACATTAGAGTCACTGTGGCATATCGTCTAGGATGTTAGATTTGAACCTAAAAGATCTGAATTCAATTCTACTTGAAACAATTTTTTAATTATAATCAGAGCAAATTACTAAGGTACTGATAGCTTCCATTTCTTTCCCTATTAGAGTGAACCTAATAATATTTATACTAAGATCTTTATGAAGTAAATAATGATAATTCATTGCAATAATATTCATATAGATCTTTAAATTTTTTTCAATTTGGTAATCTTCAAAGATCTTAAACTTGGTTAACTATTTTCCAAATAATAAATTCATGGCACTAGTAAGGCCTTCCATTGTCTATATTCAACCTATATATTCACTGTTACATTATGTTTCTTTTCATATACTTTATATTCTGGTCACTCTGTCTTTTGCTTTTCTTTTCTCTCTTATTCCCATTTCTATTTTATATCATGTCCAGTATCTTCATTCATCAGTTTTATTAAAATCCTTCCCTTTTAAAAAGTCTTGAATCACACAAAAAATTACTTTTAAAGAGTGTTTACAGATTTAGCTTTCTGGGGGTTTAAAATGATTTCATACTTGGTAACTCCCTCAATAGATTTGAGACTAAAAGGACATAATATAAGTAATGTAAGTTCTTTGCCACTCTTAGAGCATTTTGTAAATATCTACTGATTCTATATGATTGCTTTGTTATTACGTAGGAGAGAAAATGTACAGGGATTCAATTCCTATTTCCAGATCATAATAAAACTAAAGTGCTAAGATAAAAACAAAAAGAAGCTCATGCTTTATGTAGACAATAATTCATACAAATAATGATCAATGAAGGGAGCACAACCAAACAATAAAACTGGAGACTAAATGGCATAATTCTAAACAAATATGTCAAAGAATAAATTAGAGAAATAATTAATAAATTTAAGAAAGGCAGTCATAGCGATGAGATAACAGAACAGCATTTCTTTATTTTTCTAAAGTAGTGTTTATAATCTCTATTCTGGACTCTTATGTTGAGTCCCACTTCTGGACTCCTTCAATCTTCCCCAAAGTGAGCATTAGAGGGACAGGAGACAAGGAAGGCAAGGGAGACAAGTACTCCATTAAGATCTCCAAGTGCTCCATTTCTTTACCAAAACACCAGTGCTTAAATACCTTTCCAGTCTCTAATCCACTCCCACTCCCAACACTTAGTAAGATAAGACTCTGGTGCTCAAGGACACAAGGTGAAGATAGTTTATAGTACTCTCATACACAACAGTCCCTAACATATCCCCCTTTTTGAAACAAATTTATTACATAATGAATGCCACATAAGATGTAAACAAAAGTTCAAAAATAGTACAAACAAATGTTAATTAAACAATAATAAAAGCCAATATCCCCAAATTCCTTGAAATACATTTTTCCTCAACTTACAAAGATTATAGTTTTTCTTTTGCCAACAAAAAACCTTTCAAAGCAATCAAATTCAAAACCCAAACTAAAAGGAGTAACATTTAAATTTACCTAATTATTTCAGAGTATAGACACTATCCCAAACACAGAAAACAATTCTCTTGTATCACATTTACCAAGCTGAGACTAATACCCTGGCCAGTACCAGATCTCAGAATATAGAAACATTTTCCCACTTCTCCAGGCCAAGTAGAGAGGTGTAGAATGCCCTATAGATGTTCACATACACACATTCACACATAACCAATCAAGACTGGTCAACAGAAATATAAGCTATAGGCACAGACTTCATTTGAAAGACAAAAATCCCAATTTCCCAATCCCAGAAAAAAAATCTTCTTTCCCTTTATTCTTAACTAATTGAACCATGAAACTTCCTCATCAATAACCTATTGAAAAACATAGTGATTACCCAACCCCCCTCCTTCCCAAACCAGGAAGAAGGCATGGGGGTCCCTTGATAACTAAAATAAGCTTTATGAGACATAGGTTTGAGTTTTGAAGTTGCAAAAAGGAAGATTTCCCTTCTCTCTCTCCCCTCCTTCTGCAGAGGGTGGGAACAGCAGAGAATGAGAGAGAGCATTTGAAATCATGTAAGGGGTTAACACCAGTACAACCTGGAGTTGCCTCACTTGTGAACAGTAGCTATCACCATAGCAAACTGTCCAACAGCATGTGACGTGTTCTCTCTCAACACAGGTAGGGAGCAATTCACATCCCTCTGCTGCAGGAGCAATGGTCATAGTCCCAAAGCCCTCAGATGAAGTCTGAGAAGTGAAAGTAGCTGTTTATGCCTTTGATGCCAGGGTCTGAATCAAAGTTGGGGGGTTCTTCAGTGGGTTCCAGGTCCAGGGACCCGGGTCGCAGAACACACAGCATGGTCAGGCAGGCAGCCATGTCCGAAAAGAACAGCAAGCAGGTTCTCCACATCTGGTTCATGATGCTGGCGTGACAGCAGACTGCTGCTTGAAAAAGAAGCTCCATCCCCAGAGGCACTACCTAGGAGACTACTCCCACCGACCCCTTCAGTGTTAAATACTTAATTGTTTTCTCACTTTTCCTGGTTTCTCTTTGTTTAAAATCAGCCCCCTAAGTAACAAATCAACCTGTTACTTTCTACAGAGTCCTCCGCTCTAGGATGTCACCTGGTTGGTTCTCTTGCTTGTATCTGCTATTTCCCTATTCTGGACTTTACTCAGATAACTATGCCTTTATTATACATTTTCTGAGGGCAATATGTTGAGTCCCACTTCTGGACTCCCTCAATCTTCCCCAGACGATTTTTGGAGGGGTGGGAGACAAGGATGACAAAGGAGATAAGTACTCCATCAATATCTCCAAGTACTCCAAGTGCTCCATTTATTCACCAGAATACAAGTACTTAAATATCTTTCCCAGACCCTAATCCACTCCCACTCCTGTGGCACTTAGTAAAACAAGGTTCTGATGCTCAAAGGCACCAGGTGATGATAATTTACAGTATTACCACACACAACAGTCCCTAACAGTAGTGCACAGAGAATATATTACATAGCACAAACGTTTATAAAATATTATGAACATCAGTGAACTGAACACCTAAATTTTTAAAAAGGTAATAAAGAAACCCAAAAAGGTCATAAAGGAAAATCTAGAAAATTCAAGAAAAATACATAAATTAGAATCTTAAAATTCTATAAAAATTCATAAATAGATCTAAGATAAAAACAACAACTTTTTGCAAAAGCTAACAAAATAAATGTTTAATCAATACAATTAAAAAGAGAAGTGCAGCAAAAAAGAATAGTCATAAAATAAAGAGAAAAAACATAACATAATTTTTATATTTTATTATTCCAAATTATATGCCAACAAATGGAAACATCCAAAAGAAATATTGTCATGTACAAAGACTTGGAAGTTAAATTTGTAAGACAAGTGGCAGTATTTAATCATTCACTCCCAATAAAAGGACTTCAAATATTTATGAATGAACTACAAAAGAAAACAATCACATTAGTCTTGATCAAACTATAGAACAATTCTATCAATGCCATAAAATACTATATTAGCTCTGAAGCACTAATTATTCTCAAAAACTAAGTAAAGCCGTGAAATCCTCTTTTAAACAAATGTAAACTTAATTTTTATAACAGACAGATGAATGAATGAATGCTGAAAAACTGTAGAATAGCATCATTAAGAATAACTAATAAAAAAATCTTACTAAGAATGTTTATTCAAATATTTTATAATAAAATTATCAGAGTATAGCATTTTTTGAGAAAAACTATTCAATATGAGCCAAAGTGATTTAAATCTTATATATAAGAATAGTGCAACAATAATTGCACCATTTTCTTATTTTTGAGTCTTTGATGTAATAGTTTTGATTATTTTCTTTTGATTTCATGTTTTAATCTTTCCCAGCATCACAGCAAATTTCTTTTTTTATTTCATTTATTTAAGGCAATGGGACAAGTGACTACACAAGGTCACCTAGCTAGGCAATTGTAAAGTGTTTGAGGGCAAATTTGAACTCAGGTCCTCCTGACTCCAGGGCCAGTGCTCTATCCACTGTACCACATAGCTGCCCCTCTTTGCAACTTTCTATTGTCTGGTTCCTTTCTTCTTGCTTGCTCATAATCTCAGCTTATTTTTTGACATTTAACTTTATATGTTAAAGTTGAACTGTTCTTCCAGGGTTGAAGGGACATTATCCCAAACTATCAGTTTTTGGGTGAAACTCTTTTCAGAGAAATGTCTGGGAGGTTTGAATGTTTCAGTTCATCTGAGGTGGTTTGATATAAGTAGAGGTTTTTATTCTTCTCCTGGTCGGAGATTTAGTCTGTGGGTGAGAGAGTCCCGGCTCTCTTCTAGAAACAAGCTGGGTGTGCTAATGCTTCTCCTCTTCTTGAGACTGAAACCCAGAATTGGGACCTAGCTCAGAGTCTGGGCAAAACAGCCATATCCTGCCTCATAATAGCAAAGGGACCTCTGTGATCTCTTTCTGACAGTCTTACAGTCTTGGGTCTGGGAACTTGGGAACCAGCCAAAGCCACTAATGCCGTGGTTCCCAAGGACGGCTCCTGTACAACTGGTATTGCTCCTGAGGCCTGCATTGGACTGTGCTCCTCTCTCACCTCTGGGGAAAGGTAATCTTCCAAGTTCTCCTTGGGCTGGGAATTTGCTTCACTTTGTCTTTTTTGTGGGTTCTGCCAGTGGAGAACTTATTGGAGTCTTTATATACAGGTATTTGAAGGAGTTTGGGGAAATGTTTGAGCAAGTCCCTGCCTTTATTCTGACATCTTGGATCTACTTCTGATTCTAAAGTAGGAATGACAGATACTTTTCCCTCCTTTATGAATGAGAATATAGGGCTGAAATAAAAGAATTGTGCTTGTTCAGGAAATGACACAACTGAAAGATAAATGAAGCCAAGAATTACCAATGCCTTAAACTGAGAAAACTAAAAAGGGTTGTTTTCATGAATCACAGGAAATGTGAAATTTTCACCTCTCCTGTAATATGCTACAACTATGTCATACCACCTTTTTTTCCTTTTCACTCATTTTTCTAAATGACTAGGCTTCTTTTCTATTGACTATTAACCTCCACTTTCTCATTTACTTTGATATTTCTGTACTGAATCTTATATATACTACATAATTACTCAAAGTAGGAGTAGTCATTGAATAATTCTGATTGCAATTATTAATAGTAATAGAGTTTCCTTTTACATGACACTTTTCTTATGTCAACTAATTTGATATTCCCAGCAGTAACCTGTAAGGTAAATGCTATTATTTTTTCTGTTTTACAGATGAGGGAAATAAAGTTGAAAAAGCTGAAGGGACTTGCCCAAGGTCACCTCTGTCAGGATGTTAAGATCTCCATGACTTCAAGTTTATCCACTTTGTCATCTAACTCTGAACATAAATATCTCTGTAGGCCACATATTGACTTAGATAATCATATTTGACCTTATCTATGGTCTATTATGTTGCTATGTATTCTGTTGAACATTTTTAATGTAAGCTAGGCAACTTGGGACTGTTGCTTCCTGAAATACAGCCAATGCCACAAGTTTGCCATTTCTCAGTCAATGGAAGCCTACTTTATTTCCAATTCCTTCCTATCTTTATAAATGTTGCTATAAATATTTTGGCTCAATTGGAGACATGGTTCTTATCAATGTCTTCCTTGGGGTATAAACTTAGTGATGTAATTTCTCAGCTAAAAGGGTATGAAAATGGTAGTGGCTTTATTTCCATCATTTCTATTTCTTTCCCAGAATTGTTTTTTTAAAGCTACAATGCATTGTCAATGTTATATAAGTCTTTCCCATGGACATAAGTATTTTGGAAATAGGTTGCAACTTTACTTTAGAGTGTAATTCATCTGGGAGCACATTGTCTCTGTTATTTTGTACCTATATAAATCCACTGAGTAGCACAGTTGCTTTATCTTCTTTATTCCTCTCATTTTTGTAATGAATTTTCTCTGAACTCATTTAATCGACATTTTCACATGATGTTCGCTAACAAAAATGTCTTTATTAATAAAATAGAATTTTTTGATTCATTTATTTTATATTATTACAATAATCTTGTTGTGAGAGTAAACATAAATCCCCTCCTCCCAAAAAGATGAAAAACCTCAAGAATAGTGAGAGAGAAAAAAATGTACTTTAGTCTGTGTTCAGATTCTAATGACTCTGTCTCCAGCATGAATTGTCTTCTTTATCATGAGTCCAACAAAGAAGTTTCTTCAATATTTTCCCCACAGTTACTATTACAAGCTGTATTTCCCTCCATTCTATTCCTTCCAACTCTCATTTATTTTACTCTCTCCTTTCACCCTGTCCCTGTTCAAAAGTGTGTTGTAACTGAGCACCCTCTCCCAAGATCTTCCCTCTCTTTTATCATCTATTTCCCCCTTCTCTCCCCCCATTCCTCCTTTATCCCATCCCTTTTCTCTCATTTTTCTCTAGGATAAGATAGATTCTATACCCTATTAAGTGTGCATGTTGTTTCCTCTCTGTGCTATTTCTGATGAAAATGAAGGCTCACTCATTCCCCCCTAACTTTCTCCCATTACAATCCAATGAAAAGGTTTTTTCTTTATTCTTATGTGAAATATCTTAGCCCCTTCTTCCTCTCCTTTCTCTTCCTCCTAGTGCTTTCCTTTATCATGTATTGGCTTTATATTTCTACTATATTATACCATTATATTCAGCTACTTCCTGTGCCTTATTGATATATGTTCCTTCTAACTGCTCTTATAAACGAGAAAGTTCATATGAATTATCAGTATCTTCTTCCCATAAAGGAATACAAGCAGTTCAATATCATTAAGTTCCTCATAGTTAGTCCTTCTCATCCACTCCCTCTATGGTTCCCCCAAGTCCTGTACTTGAGGATCTGTTCAACTCTGTTTGTTTCAAGAGGAAAGTTTGTAAGTCCCCTGTTTCATTGAAAATTCAACCTTTCCCCTAAATGAGGATGTTCAGTTTTGCTGGGTAGTTGATTCTCAGTTGTAAACCAAGATCTTTTCCCTTCTGGAATATCATATTCTGAGCCCTACAAGCCCTTAATGTAGATGCCACAAGATCCTGTGTAATCCTGACTATAGAGCCACTGTAGTTGAATTGTTTGTTTCTGGCAGCTTTTAGTATTTTCTCTTTGACTTGGGAGTTTTGGTATTTGGCTATAATATTCCTGGACAGTTTTCCTTTTGAGATATTTTTCAGGAGGTGATCAACAAATTCCCTCAATTTCTATTTTACCCTCTGCTTCTAGGATCTCAGGGAAATTTCTCTGTGTTATTTCTTGAAAAATAAAGTCTAGGCTCTTTTCCTGGTCATGAGTTTCAGGTAGCCCAGTAATTTTTAAATTCTCTCTTCTGGATCTGTTTTCAGGGTCACTTGTTTTTCTAATGATATATTTCATATTTTCTTCTAATGTTTTAGGAATAGTTTTATTTCTTCTTGATTTCTTACAAAGTTATCAGCTTCCTTTAGTTCCATTCTGCATTTGAAGGAGTTATTTTCTTCAGAGAGCTTTTTTTATCTCCTTTTCCACCTGGCCATTTCTGCTTTTAAAGGCATTTTTCTCCTCATTTGCCTTTGGTGTTCATTTTTCAATTTGGCCTAAACTGGTTTTTAACATGCTATTTTCTTCTGTATTTTTTCTATTTCTTTCACCAAGTTCCTGACTTGGTTTTCATAATTTATCTGCTTTGCTCTCATTTCTCCTCCAAATTTTTTCCTCTACCTCCCTTAATTGCCTTTCAAAATCTTTTTTGAGCTCATCCATAGCCTGAGCCATTTTTCTATTTCTCTTGGAGTTTTTTGGATATAGAAGCTTTGATTTTGTCATCATCTGAGTATGTATTTTGATCCTCTATGGGACCATCGTAATTTCCTATGGTCAGATTCTTCTTTTTCTGTTGTTTGCTCATTTCATCAACTTATGACTAATTTACCACAATTCCAAGGTTTTGGGGAGATTTGGGGACAACCAACAGGGACCTTAATTCCTCCAAGGTTTTATGAAAGGCTCTGACTCTCTTGCCTGTGTTCAGGCTCTCTGCTCCATCCTGGAGCTTTGAGAATGGTTACTGCTTGGTTATGGTAGTGTTGTGGGGACCCAGACTGTACCTTGGATCTGAGTGTGGACAAACAGCTGAGTCCTGCACCAGAAGGAGCAGAGAGACCTTTGCAGTCTTCCCAAACCCTGTACCATCTCTCTGCCATGGACCCAGGAGCCCAGTCGACTGTGCAGGGCTGCACTGGCTCTGAATTGTAGCTTTTTACAACACCACCCCACCCTGGCCCCCATCCTGGTGGAACAGATCTTTCCTGCTGAACTTGTAAGTTGTCTTAGACTGGGAAATTGTATCACTCAGTTTTTCTGCAGGTTCTACCACTTTTAATTTTGCCTCCAGTCATAATTTGATGACTTTTGGAAATTTGGGGGTAACAAGTTTCTGAGAATTACTGCCTTCATGCTGCCATCTTGGCTCTGGCCCCTCTTAGACTCCTCTTGAATTGCATTGTTGCAATGAATCTTCTCTTAAATCTTGGATGATTAAATGAACATTTTCACATGAATCTTATTAATAAAATGATTTTATTAATAAATGAACATATTTCATGTGACAAATAAAGCAATTCACAACAGGCTCAACATAAGTACTATAAAAATATTCCTTCTATGAAGAAGAAAAATATTGGCATAAAAATAAATAGCATAAATAAATGGATGGATATATAAATGGAAGTACCCACAACTGTTCAGCTATGGAATACAGATGAGGATAACCTGGATTCAAATCTCCTTTCAATAGAAGAATAGGAACTTATATTGTGTTACAATCATTTAGTGAATACAGATGACTTTTAGTAGTTGTAGAAATAATTCTTTCCAATACTTGCTTAATTTTAGGAAGCAGTCAACAATTTGGAGAACTGTCTTTTTTTTCTTCCTCAGTCTCTGAGTTTTCTGGTTAGTTTACTCATGAACAAAAAGACCCTCCTGATCTCTACTTCCATAATCTACCAGGCACAGTGACTATACTCTTTTCCTTGCAGGTTAACTTATTCCTTCAATTGGCTCATCAATGCCAACCTGAGATTCTCATTCTCCAAGAAAGGCTCTTCCCACTCCCCATCTAGTCCAAGATACATCTCCAGATGTTTCAACTACTGATATAGTCCAATGAACAGTTGCATGAGTTGGGTCTGATTCCTTGCAGCAGGAACAGCTTTTGGACTGAAAATGGTGAAGATCTGCTGAAACATCTCATGCACAATGACTGTAGCATTTCCCCTCTGCAGTTAGCTGCCTTCCATGGCTTCCTTGGGAAGTTAAATCTGGTCCAGCCCTTCCAACATGGCACCAGTGGAAATGTACTCCATTGTAAAATATGCTCAGAAGTGAGAAGTCTTCCTGCAGTTCCTGATTCAGGTCACAACCTAGAGAGCAGAGGGAACTGGAGCAAAGCAGCACCAGGGCAACAGGCAACAAGGTCTAGGAGGTCATGGTAATGCCGATGGATGGTTTGGGACTGAGCAGGGAGATCAGTGAGTCTTTGTCTGAATGTCTTGAGTTTCTGGCTTCTGCTATTCTCTTTTGAAAAAGTGCTGAATGTAATTTTCAATTCTTCAATGGAATTTCCATTTTCTTTAAGCTACTTTCCTTTTTCATCTTAAAACAAACCCCATCTTTAAAATCTTTGTGGAACAGCAACCAAATTTACCCTTAGAGCTTACAGAATAACTTATTTGAGATAAGATATCCTACTTTTCTTATTTTTTTTCACTTCCCTTGTAAGGCACATACAGATAATTACTAAAGCTATTGATTTTATCCTTGAAATATTTCTTACTCCAGTCCTCTTCCCATTCCCTCCATTACCATCATCTGTGTTTAGGTTTTTTAAAATTTCTTCATTTCACTCCATGGCCTTCTCCTTACATGTTCTACAACAATTCAGATCAGAAATCATATTTTGATGAACCTATTAACCCTATCATTCCCATAATTCTCACTGTGTCCTAGTCCCCCTGGTAAATGGACGTCTCACATCATCCACCATACCTAAATCTTCATCTAGTCATACTTGATTTCACTGTGCTGATATTTACTAGCTAGCCAGGCATATATATCCTCTATAGTCTGCCTTCCCTTACCTCATTCTTTCCACATATGAGAGCTTATTCAGATTAACTCTGTCTTGTTCTTGAAAAATTGTGCCAATATTTTCCCCTGTGGCTTTCCTGAACAAATGTAACTTTTTAAAAACAGTATTTTATTTGTTCATTCATTACATGTTTAAACAATTTTAACACTTTTTCTTTAATTTTTCAGTTCCATATTATTTCCTTTTTTCCTTCCATACTCCCTTTGCCCCCTCTCTGATACTGTAATCAATCCAATGTTATTATACATGAGAAACCATGTAAACCATTTTCACCTTAATCATTTTGTAAAAGGAAACCAAAATAGATCAAAAAAAAGTAAAAATGGTATGCTTGAGGGAAAACTGGAAAAAAATATGGCAAAACCTCAGCATAGATTCACATCTCACTCCCTATACCAAAATAAAGTCAAAATAGGTACAGGATTTAAACATAAAGAGCAATACCATAGTTAAATTAATAGACCAAAATTACTCTATATGATCTATGGAAAAGGGATAAATTTATGTCCAAAAAAGAATTAGAACACATTATAAACTGCAAAATGGATGATTTTGACTAAATTAAATTAAAAAGTTTTTGCACTAATAAAATCAATGCTGCCAAAATTAAAAGAAATGCAGCAAGCTGGAAAACAATCTTCACAACCTGGAGTTCTGATAAAAGTCTCATTTCCTAAGTACATAGAGAATTGCATCAAATTTATAAAGGTCATAAGTCATTCTCCAATTGATAAATGGTCAAAGGATATGAACAGTTGGTTTTCAAATGAAGAAATCAAAGCTATATAAAATCATATAAAAATGCTCCAAACCTCAACTGATTATAGAAATGTAAATTAAAACAATGATGACATATCATCTCACACCTATTAGATTAGCTGAGATGAGAAAAAGGGAAAATAATAAATGTTCAATAGGATGTGGGAGAATTGGGACATTGCTGCATTGCTGGTGGAGTTGTGAATGGATCTAACCTTTCTGGAGAGCAATATGGAACTATGCCCAAAGAGCAATAAAATTGTTTGAACTTTTGGCCCAACAATTCCAATTCTAGCACTAAACCCCGAAGAAATTGTAAAAAATGGGAAAAGGCCTGTATGTTCCACAATATTCATAGCAGCTCCTTTTTGTAGTGGCAAAGAATTAGAAATTGAGGAGATGTCTATCAATGGGGAAATAGCTAAACAAGTTATGGTACATGAATACTATGAAATATTATTGTTCTATAAGAAGCCTTAAATGGTCGGAATCTAGAGAAGCATGGAATGCCTTAATAGGATCTGATGCTGAGTGAAGGGAGCAGAGCCAAGAGAACAATGCACATCAACAACATTATGAGATGAACAACCTTGATGGAAGCAACTCCTCTCCACAGTCCAGAGATCTAGGACAACTGTCCTAGACTGTGTGTATATATATGTAAAATGCTAACCTAAATGTTACCTACTGAGGGGAGAGGGGTGGGAAGGAAGGGTGGAGGGAAATTTTGTAACTTGGAAATATGCATGTTCAAATGGATGAAAATAAAGAGAATTAAATAAAAATGGTATGCTTAAGGATGTATTCAGAAAATATCAGTTCTTTTTCTGGAGGAAGATAGCATATTGAGGTTTTCTTGGATCACTGTATTATTGAGAATGGCTAATTTGTCCACAATTCTTCATTGTATAATATTGCTGATACAATGCACAATGTCCTCCTGGTTCTGCTACCATCAATTTCCTCATTTTATATAAGTCTTTTGGCTTTTCTGAAATTATCCTGATCATCCTTTCACTACAACACTAATATTCTATCACAACCATATATTACAGTTTGTTGTGCTATTTCCCAATTGATGGGCATGCAACCAGTTTCCAGTTGTTGGCTTTCACCAACTGAGCTTTTATGGATATTTCTGTACAAGGAAGTCATTGCCTCTTTTTTTATGATTCTTTGGTAAATAGATCTAGAAGCAATATTGCCACATCAAAGGATATACAAAGTTTTATAACTCTTTAGGCATAGTTCCAAATTACTCTCTAGAATTGTTGGATCAGTTTGCAACTCTACCAACAGTATATTATGCACTTCTAACATTTCATAAGAAAATACTCCTCCCTGACCATATTTCCCTAGATTATTGTCTCCATTTATTAGAATAGAAGAAACTAAATGAGGGTCAAATCATCACTTAATAGTGAGGACAGGGGGCGGAGCCAAGATGGCGACATGAAGGGATCAAGTCTGATAAAAACTCATAAACTAAGGACTCTAACTAAACTTTTGAGAGACAGAACCCACAAAGGGACCCAGTGAGGTGGTTCTCCCACTCAAGGTAACCTGGAAAAGAGGAGAAAGGCTCTGCTCCCCGGCCGGAGGGGCGGCCCGCCACAGGGGTGGCCCACCAGAGCCAAAGAACTTCAGCCTCCCAGAGACAGCCCCAGGGCACTGGGAGCTGTGGCTCACAGCAGCGGGGGAGTCTCCTGAGCTGCACCCTGGGGAGCACTGGGCACAAAGTGGGAGAACAGCGGAGGACCTCTGCCAGAACAAGCACATGGAGCCCAGCCCTCAGGACACACAGCAGGCAGCTTGGTTTTTCTGCAGCCCAAATCCAGGAAACAGAAGCAGGTGGAGTCAGTAAGCAAGATCCCCCAGGGCATGAGCCCATTGAGCTGAGGGAGGGGAGTGAAGAGAGAGAGACTGCCTAGCTCAGTCCTCTGCCTCTGAAACAGGACTCTGGGGCTCTGACCACATTCAGATCCTGATCCCAGTCTAGGACCCCAACCCCCACCTCAGCCCCGTGGCAGAGGGGGGCGCTTATGTTCATTCACAGACCAGGAGGGAGGACAGAAACTCACACACTGCGACCCTTGTGGGAGTGTCCCAAAAGCTCAGGAAGCACCCCCAAAAAAACAGGCTTAGGCTGGGAAAATGAACAAGCAAAGAAATAAGAGGAAGACTATTGAGAAATATTTTGCAAATGAGCCCAAGAAAGATCAAAATACTCAGTCTGAAGATGAGGAAGCACAAGCTCCTGCATCTAAAGACTCCAAGAAAAACAGAAATCGGGCTCAGGCTATGACAGAGCTCGAAAAAGACTTTGAAAATCAAATGAGGGAGTTGGAAGAAAAACTGGGAAAAGAAAGGAGAGAGATGCAGTAAAAACATGAAAATGAAGTCAGCAGCTTAGTCAAGGAAATCCAAAAAAAATGCTGAAGAAAATAGCATGCTAAAAAAACAGCTTAGGTCAAATGGATAAAACAGTTAAAAAAGTTATTGAGGAGAAGAATGCTTTAAAAAGCAAAATTGGTCAGATGGAAAAAGATAAGAAAAAACTCTGAGGAGAACAAATCCTTCAGACAAAGAATAGAATTCAGGGAGATTGATGAATTTACCAGAAATCAGGAATCAATACTTCAAAACCAAAAAAATGAAAAATTAGAAGAAAATGTGAAATATCTCATTGGAAAAACAACTGATATAGAAAACAGACTTGGGAAAGATAATTTTAAAATTATTGAAATACCTGAAAGTCATGAACAGGAAAGAGCCTTGACATCATTTTCAAAGAATTACTACAGGAAAATTGCCCTGATATTCTAGAAGCAGAGGGCAAAATAGAAATGGAGAGAATCCACCGATCCCCCCAAAAAAGAGATCCCAAAAAACCAACCCCTTGGAATATTATAGCCAAGTTCCAGAACTCCCAAGTCAAAGAGAAAATATTACAAGCAGCCAGAAGGACACAGTTCAAATATCGTGGAGCTGGAGTCAGGATCACTCAGGACTTAGCAGCATCTACATTGGAAGCTCGTAGGGCTTGGAATACAATATACCTGAAGGCAAAAGAGCTTAGAATGCAGCCAAGAATGAACTACCCAGCAAGGATAAATGTCCTCTTCCAGGGAAAAAGATGGACTTTCAATGAACCAGAGGAATTTCAAAGTTTCCTTTTGGAATGGCCAGAGCTTAACAGAAGGTTTGATCTTCAGATACAGGACTCAGGTGAAGCATGGAGATTGGAGGAGAGGGGGGAAACATGAGGGACTTAATGAGGATGAACTGCATGTATAGAAAAATGATACTGATAATATTCATATGAACCATCTCAGTTAATAGAACAGGTAGAGGGAGCTTTTATAGTTGAAGCACAGGAGAAAGCTGAATTTGAAGATAAAATATGGTGTAAAAATGGAGTCAATAGGAAAAAAAGGGAAATGGAAAGGGAGAAAGAAAAAGGAGAGGGGGAATAGTCCAAGATATTTCACATAATAAGATTTTTTTTATTACAATGAGCTATTGCAATGATATGGAAGTGGGGAGGCAAGGGGGAATGAGGGATCCTTTGCTCTCATCAGAGATGGCTAGTAGAGGAAACAGCAAATATACTTAATGGGATATAGACATCTGGAGTAAGAAGGAGGGGGGAGCAGGGGGAAGGGGTGGGGATGTAAATAAAGAAGGAGAGGATGGACCATGGGGGGACAGTGTTCAGATATAACACATTTTTTTTTTACTTCTTGCAAGGGGCTGGGATTGGATGGCCTGCCCAGGACCATAGGGCCAGGTGGATTCTGGGCCTAAGGGGTGGTATGGGGGCTCAGGGCTTCTTGGCCCCAAGACCAGGGATCTGTCTGCTGCGCCACTCAGCGACCCTACAGCAGAGCCAGAGTGAAAGGAGAGAGAAAATATAGTACACGATAGTGGAGGAATAAGAAAGGAGGGAGTTGCGATCAGCAATGGCAACGTTGGAAAAATATGGAAGTAACTTTTGTGTTGGATTTAATCATAAAGAAAGTGATCCACTCACGACAGAGTTGATGGTGTTGGAACAAAGACTGAAGCATATTTTTTGTTATTATTATTTGGGGGAGGGTGCAAGGCAAGTGGGGCTGTGTGGCCTGCCTGGAGCCACATAGCAGAATGATCTTTGGGTGTCTGAGGCCAGATTCGGACCCAGGTGCTCCTGGCTCAAGGGCCAATGCTCTGTCTGCCACCCAGCCACCCCTACTATTATTACTATTTTACTTTATTTTGGGTCTTTTTTTTTCTTTCTTTCTTCTTTTTGGTTTTTGCAGGGCAGTGGGGATCAGGTGGCTTGCATGTCACATGGCTGGGTGATTATTGGGTGTACGAGGCTGGATATGGACTCGGGTGTTCGTGGCTCCAGGGCTGGTGCTTCATCCATTGCGCCACCTGGCCATACCTACAATTATTACTATTATTTTTTTTATTTTAATTTTTTTTCTCTCCCCTTTACTTTTTCGCCCAAGCAAGTCTATCTATATTCATGGGGGAGGGGTATTTTGTTTACTTGTAAACGAGTATATTTTATTAATGTAAAAAAAACCATTTGTACGAAATGAGAATTAAAAAATTAGAAAATAAAAAAAGAATAAAAAAATTAAAAAAAAAATAGTGAGGACAAGTTACCTTCTCCAGACCCAATGAACTATTCTAAGAGGAGTTAGGTGCTAGTTATACATCAAAATAATAAAGTAATCTGACAAAGTAAAATCCTTATCAAGGAATACCCTATATTACTAATGTTTAAAGTTCTCACTCTTCCCTCCCTTATCCTCATCCTCTAGCCTATTAATAGTAGGTAGAAATTAAACTGTGTCCTCATGCCTTTAATCATCTTAGAATCCCTGGCTTATCTAGGGACTAAATAGCTTTACCACAGAGAAGGAATGTCAGCTTGCAAAAGGTTTAATCTGAGGATAATTGATACCACAGTGAATCCCTTATATGAGAGAATACTTTGTCCCAATATACAACATCCTGGTGAATGAGAAGGGATAGGTGTGGTCCTGGGGACAACTGACTTTCAGGATGGTGTGACTATAAACTTGTGATGGTTCAAATGCATGGACTCATAGGTGAGACAGTGTAGTTAAGAAGGACAATTGTTAAATGCTTTTGGACAAAACAGAAATAAAAATTATCTTTGCCTTTAGAGGAAAAATAAAGACACTATTTTTCCTAGCAGCATAAAAATTAAGCAATTAAAACCATCATGCATTACCCTGTAGAACCTCCAAATTCATAAAGAAAATTTATCTGAATTGCTAAAAGATAAAGACATTTACATGAGGTTGAATATGCATAAGTTTGAAGATTCAAAGATTCAACAGGAATTAATTCTAAAATTCCCCTTTGTTTCATCATTTTCTCATTCTGTGATTTATATCTCAATGAGAAAGAAGTTTCCTGTGAAGTTTAAATGGGTGAAATTCCATTTCTAGGGAGTCACTTGTGAGCTAGTATGGTGGGGACTTCTGTCCCATAGATTCCCCTTTGTTACTTGCTCTCCAAGTCGATACTCAGGGAGATACTCCACATAAATAGACAAAATTGTCATTTTCTGAATCAGTGATAGTGCAGTTGTCTGTGGGAATTATCTGGAACTTTCAGATTCACAGAATCCCCCTAGAGACATGATCCAACTCCCAGATACAGTTCTTTTTCTTGCCAAGATTTTCTTACATATTGACCTGTAGTTTGGTTTTGCTGATACCTTGAGTTGCTGAGCCCAATGCACTGGGTTTGTATCAGCTATATTTTCTTCACTGACAAGAAGGGAATCTATGTTTTATACTTATATTTTCAATGTTTAACATGAGTTCACTTTACTTTTTGTTTTAATTTTTTCACATACTGTTTACTCTCAAGGAGTTTTTGATCTAGAGTAAGCCGAATTCTGATGCTTTAAAAACCCCAAAGAAAAATTCCACATGTTTGTTATGTCTGTCACCTTAATTCATTTTAATTATGTCTGTTCCATTAATTCATTTGAAAAATCTCAAGAAGGGACAGAAATTATACTATTTTTATTAATGATACCAATGTCATCCTTGGTTCATTTATAATTGAATCATTTCTAATTCCTTTCCCCTTCACACTCTACATTTAATTCACTCTCCAGCTCTTTGTGGGTTTCTGCAATGTAACTGCAATTAGTTTGTCTCACCTTCCACAATACCTTTCCTATTCAGGTCCTGATCTCTTCTTACGAAAGCCTTTTCATTTAATTTTAATTTTTTCCTAATTTTAATTGTTTCCTAATTTTTTTTTTCTGAGCTCAGGTTATCCTCTGTCCTTTCTCTCCTCCTGATAATGGAGATATTAATCTTGCATTGCTCTAATATAGACACTCTTACTCAAATTCTCCCAGTGGTTTGCCATTGTCAACCATGGGGAGAAAAGAATACTAGAGTTGGAGAAATTGAGACCTGAGTGTTAATCTCACCTCTTGAACTTACTAACCATTAGTCCTGTTTCTCCCTGTTACAGACTTGAGGTCACTGTTTAATAATTTATATGAAGTGCTTCACAAATGAGGATATTCTGGAGACTTGTTCATATCAGCTAACTTTCATATATTTTCATCGTGGCTATGATTGGTTCAGAAATAGGCAAACATTACTGGTTGATCATGGTTTGTTTTCTTGCTTTTGTTGTTTCCCTACATTTTTGAAAGAAATGGAAAATAGGTAGTTAATGTTTAAAATTAAAAGTATGCAGTATATTTTTTAGTGAGCTGGTTGATAGAAGTTTACTGTAAACTATTATATAAGAACTATTATATAATCTATTACATGAGAGTCACTGTGGTATATTATTTAGGATATTAGATTTGAACCTAAAAGATTTGAATTCACTTCCATTTGAAATAATTTATAGTTATAACCAGAGTAAATTATTAAAGTACTAATTGTTTTCATTTCTTTCCCTATTAGAATGAACCTAATAATATTTATACTAAGATCCTTATGAAGTAAATAATTATAATTTGATGCAATTATATTTATATGGATCTTTAAAATTGTCTTATTATTTAAGGACATTTTTTTTTGGCAAACTTTAAAGGTCTTCTTTAATGTGATTGACTATTCTCCAAATAATAAATTCATGGCACTAGTAAGGCCTTCTATTGTCCACATTCAATCTATATATTTGCTGTTTCCTTATGGTTCTTTTCATATACCTTACGTTCTGGCTACTCTTCTCTCTATTTTTCTTCTTTTCCATCTTATTCCCATTTCTGTCTTTATATCAAGCTCAATATCTTCATTGACTGGTTTTATTAAAATCTCTTCCTTTTTGATAAATCTTGAATCACAATCAAATTTCTTTTAAAGAGTGATTACAGAATCAGATTTTTGGGGTTCTGAAAATGAGTTCATACTTGATAGCTCCCTCAATGGGTTTGAGTCTCAAAGGACATAGTATAAGAAAAGCAAGTTATTTGCAAATCTTAGAGCATTTTATAAATATCTACTGATTCTACTGTGATTGCTATTGTTGCTATTACTTAGGAGAGAAAATGTCCAGGGATATACTTCCTATTCCCAGCCTATAATAAAACTAAAGTACTAAAATAAAAAAGCTCATGCTTTATGTTGACAATAATTCAGACAAATGATAATCAATGAAAGGAGTACAAGCAAAGCAATAGAACTAGAAACTTAATAACATAATTCCAAACAAATATGTCAAAGAATAAATTAGAGAAATAGTTAATAAATTAGGAAAGACAATAATGATGAAATAACCCAACATTTCATTATTTTTCTATAGTAGTACACATATAATATATTTTAGAGCACAAATATTTATGGAATATTATAAACATCAATGAACTGAACAAATAAATTTTTAAAAGACAATAAAGAAACCCAAAAAGGACAGAAAAGACAATCTAGAAAATTCAAGGAAAAAATATATAAATTAGAATTTATTGCTATTTATTGCTATTTCAAAGCTCCACCACTTACTTTGTCAATGTTATGTCTTTCCTATGGAAACATGTATTTTGAAATTGGTTGCACTTTTCATTTAGAGTGTAATTCATCTGGAAGTAAATTGTGTCTGTCATTTTGCTCCTATATAAATCCACTGAATAGCACAGTTGGTTTAGCTTCTTGAATTGCATTCTTATAATAAAAATTCTATAGAATTCATAAATAGATTTGAGTGACTTTTTTTGAAAAACAACAAATGAATGTTTAACCATTAAAATAAAAAGAAAAGGGCAGCAAAAAAGAAGTCATAAAATAATGAAAAAAGAAAACATAAAATAATTTTTGAATTTTACTGTTCCAAAATATATGTCAACAAATATGAAAATTCAAAAGAAATGTAGATATATACATAGATATAGTCATTAAATGGCAGTATTTGGCAATATTTAATGATTAACTTCCAATAAAATGAATTCAAATATTTTTATGAACTACAAAGGGAAACAATCATATTATTCTTCATCAAAATCTAGAACAATTCTATCAATCCCTTAAAATACTATTATTAGCTCTGTTGCATTAATTATTCTCAAAAACTCAGCAAAGCTATGAAATCCAATTTTAAACAAGTAAAGATTTAATTTTATAACAGGGAAGGATAAATGAAAACTGAAAAATTAAAGACTGATATCACTAAGAATAAATGATAGAAAAAAGACATATAACAAAATATTTGTTCAAATATTTTATAGCAAAATCATCAGAATATAGCACTTTTGGAGAAAAAATATTCAATATGAACAATATTTATTTTAGTCTTAGATATAAGAATAGATCACCATTAAGAAAGCATGTGGTTTAGACATTTTTCAAAAGCCCTCAAAGTCATGATATCTAATAGCTAAAAAAAAAGAACTTTTGACAAAGTAATATTTATTCATGTTCAAATCAATGCATAACTTAGGACTAGATGGATTTTTATATAGTATAAAGAGCTGTCAAAACCAAGAGTAGACAGAGACTTCTCTGAGCTCTCTCGACTTTTAATAAAGCCTCAAAACAAATTCTGGAGCTGCAGGATCCACAAAACCATAGGGTAAAATAACATCTCATCTCAGGACAACTTAGAAGAACGAAGAATTTATTTTGTCATCAGAGTTAGGAGAACAGGGCATCTCTAGCACAACCTGCTCTAGCCTGGGGCATGAAGATACAAATCCACAGCAGACTAATGGAGGATTGTATCAGTGACAGCAGTGGTAGGTTCCACAGCTCTCAGCGCAAAAATTCAGGGTTGTATTTGACTGGCACTGAGTGAAAGACTCTGTTGACTGCCCATAAACAGATTCAGATCACAGTTACAGTAGTACACCAGAATTGGTTGTAGCCACAAGGGAACAGGATATAGGTTACAGTTCCAGGGCAGAAAAGAGTATTTGTTGTTAATCACAGACCTGAGGAAAGTTCTGGAGAGCAGGAAAGCAAATCTCTTTAGATTATATCAGCTCAGAAGAATTTTAAACTTAAAAGACTCCCACAACTGCAAAACTTAAAAGACTCCCACAACTGTAAAAACAGCTGCACCAGAAATCCTAAAGCTTGGGAAAATGCCCCTTTCCATCTGGGAGCAGAATTCAACTTTGTCATATAAAATTGAAAGTCAAGAAATAGGAGAAAGACAAGGATCCAGCATACATGTGTCTAAAGACTAGACAGAAAACAGGAAAAGCTGTGTAGCTATGAAATGATTTGACAGTCTTGGAAAGTATCAGGTGTACTTGAATATGCTCTATTTCATTAAATGCCCATCATTCCCATGAAGGATTATTATACTCAGTTTTGCTTGTCAGGTGAATCTTGGTTTTAATCCTAGCTCCTTTGTCTATTAAAATATCATATTCAAGGGCAGCTAGGTGGCGTAGTGGATAAAGCACCAGCCTTGGAGTCAGTAGTACCTGGGTTCAAATCTGGTCTCAGACACTTAATAATGACCTAGCTGTGTGGCCTTGGGCAAGCCACTTTACTCCATTTGCTTTGCAAAAACCTAAAAAAAATGTCATATTCAAAGCACTCTGATCCTTTAATGTAGAAGCTGTTAATTAAACTAATTTGCTCATGTCACCATTTATATCTAAACCACATGCTTGTTTTGAACTAATTTTAGTATAAGGTATGAAGGTTTGGATTAAACCCTCTTTTCCAGTTTTCTCAGAAATTTTTGTCAGAGGTCTTATCACAAAAGCTAGGGGAAGCAATTTTTTTTAATTGTATAACTTTATTGTAGGTGGAATCATATAGCTATAGACTATTCAGATGATTCCAATCTTGTTGGAAACATCTCAAGCAAACAGGAGAAAACAGGACTTAGGCCTATTTTTTTTCCAACAGGCCAGATGAGTTATTAATGATAGCTACTTCATTATCTTTTTGACCTTGATTCTTACAATGGAGACTGGTGGTGTTGTCCTCAATCTACTTCAAAGCAGATTCAGTGTATACAGGAAATTTAATGAAGGCATATATTCTTCTTTGCTTCTTCAAGAGTCGCTTTGCCTTAATAGGTCACCAGAAGGTAGGGGATTCAGATCTTCATCTTATCTATCTGTTGAAATTAAATTTGGTTAGTTTAATTTTGTCGCATTCTATTTTCACGGTCTAGTTGGAAGTGGTCTTTCTTCTTTTGTATTATCAACTACTGGAGGTATGATAGATTTCATTGTTCTATTAACTTCATTTGAATATGTTCATGTATCTTTCCAAGCATCTTTCCATTTATCTCATTTATTGCCATTGAGACTATAACCTATTCTAAATGTTAGATTCTTCATCTGTAAAAAAGAGGTATACAATTTTGGTGACCCCATATCTATAATCCCAGTTTCTAGGATTTACACATTTTAATTTAACACTTTTGTTTCTGTGAACAATCCCAAGAAGGCAAAGAAATGGGTCCAGGGAAAAAAAAAAACAACTTTGCCTGATTGTGAGTCAGTGAAGAGCCCAGGAGTACAAAATAAAATATAGTCACTAGAGAGGAAAATCAATAATTAATTTCATCAATGCCTTTAAGACTTTGGAGAAAACTATGAGTAAGACTTCACCCTTCTTGAAGAGGGAAGCCCACTTGAAAGTGTGGTCTCCCACAAACATCCTCATAAAACACATCTTTCCAATTTAGATTAAAAAAAAAAAACTTTTAGAGAGAAGAGACTCTTGGATTTGCCAAAACTCTTCCCCTCTGTCTGAATATTAGGAAACAGAATCACAGAGAGTTCAAAGTGAGTTTCCTTGAGACAAATAGTCAAATTTTCTTGGTATCCAATCCTATGATGTCATTATTCCAACATTTTCAAGGTCAAACGAGAAAAAGAGTAGAAAATATAATTATTTTTCCTGCCTCTAATCCCTACGCTGCTTACAACAAACCCATCCTGGAAAGACCAGGAATGAGTCAGTATAGAAATGGGGTAAGTTTCCATCAGTGGATAAAAGACAAAAGATATTATCCTTCATTTCTTCATGAATATATATGAATGTTACCTTTCCCTCCTTTATGAATAAGAATATAGAACTGAAGTAAAAGTATTGTGCCTAATCAGGAAATGAAAAAACTGAAAGACAAATGAAGTAAAGAACTGGCAATTCCTTAATCCAGGAAGACTGAAAATGGGTTTTTTTCATGAATCACAAGAATTGTGAAATTTTTTCCTCCTCTCTTATAATATGCTGCAACTATTTCCTACCATCTTTTTTTCTTTTCCTTCATTTTTCTAAATGACTAAGCTTCTTTTCTATTGACTATTGACCTTCACTTTCTCATTTACTTTGATATTTCTGTATTGAACCTTATATAAACTCCATAATTACTCAAAGTGGGAGTAGTTGTTGAATAATTCCAATTGCAATTATTAATAATAGAGTTGGGGGGGGACAGAGCCAAGATAGAGACAAGAAGTGATCCACTCTAAGGTGCTCTGTGATAAAACTTGAAACTAAGGACTCTAACTAAACTTTCGAGAGACAGAACCCACAAAGGGACCCACTGAGGCAGTTTTCCTACTCAAGGTAACCTGGAAAAGAGTAGAAAGGCTCTGCTCCCCAGGTCGGAAGGGCGGCTTGCCAGAGGGGTGGCCCACCAGAGTGAAATAACTTCAGCCTCCCGGAGGCAGCCCCAGGGTGCAGCTGGGAAGTCTCCTGAGCTGCACCCCAGGGAGCACTGGGCACAAAGTGGGGGAACAGTGGGGGACCTCTGCCAGAGCCAGCACATGGAGCCCAGCGCTCAGGGCACACAGCCAGTAGCTTGGTTTTTCCACAGCCCAGATCCAGAAACAGAAGCAGGCAGCTGGGAAGCAAGAGCCCCCCAGGGCATGAGCCCATTGAGCTGAGGGAGGGGAGTGAAGAGAGACTACAGAGCTCTGTCCTCTTCCCCTGGAACAGGACTCTGGGGTTCTGACTACATTCAGATCCTGATCCCAGTCTAGGCCCCCCCATAGAACAGCAGGCCCCTCCACCTCAGCCCCATGGCAGAGGGGGGTGCTTCTGGTCATTCACAGACCAGGAGGGAGGACAGACCCTCACACATTGAGACCCTTGTGGGAGTGTCCCCAAAGCTCAGGAAGCACCCCAAAACCAGGCTCAGGCTGGGAAAATGAGCAAGCAAAGAAACAAAAGGAAGACCATTGAGAAATATTTTGCAAATGAGCCCAGGAAGGATCAAAATACTCAGTCTGAAGATGAGGAAGCACAAGCTCCTGCATCTAAAGACTCCAAGAAAAACAGAAATCGGGCTCAGGCTATGACAGAGCTCAAAAAAGACTTTGAAAATCAAATGAGGGAGTTGGAAGAAAAACTGGGAAAAGAAAGGAGAGAGATGCAGGAAAAACATGAAAATGAAGTCAGCAGCTTAGTCAAGGAAATCCAAAAAAAAAATGCTGAAGAAAACGGCATGTTAAAAACCAGCTTAGGTCAAATGGATGAAACAGTTCAAAAAGTTATTGAGGAGAAGAATGCCTTAAAAAAGCAAAATTGGACAGATGGAAAAAGAGATAAGAAAACTCTCTGAGGAGAACAAATCCTTCAGACAAAGAAAAAATTCAGGGAGATTGATGAATTTACCAGAAATCAGGAATCAATACTTCAAAACCAAAAAATGAAAAATTAGAAGAAAATGTGAAATATCTCATTGGAAAAACAACTGATATAGAAAACAGACTTGGGAAAGATAATTTAAAAATTATTGAAATACCTGAAAGTCATGATCAGGAAAAGAGCCTTGACATCATTTTCAAAGAATTACTACAGGAAAATTGCCCTGATATTCTAGAAGCAGAGGGCAAAATAGAAATGGAGAGAATCCACCGATCCCCCCGAAAAAGAGATCCCAAAAAACCAACCCCGGGGAATATTATAGCCAAGTTCCAGAACTCCCAAGTCAAAGAGAAAATATTACAAGCAGCCAGAAGGACACAGTTCAAATATCGTGGAGCTGGAGTCAGGATCACTCAGGACTTAGCAGCATCTACATTGGAAGCTCGTAGGGCTTGGAATACAATATATCTGAAGGCAAAAGAGCTTAGAATGCAGCCAAGAATGAACTACCCAGCAAGGCTGAATGTCCTCTTTCAGGAAAAAGATGGACTTTCAATGAACCAGGGGAATTTCAAAGTTTCCTTTTGGAATGGCTAGAGCTGAACAGAAGGTTTGATCTTCAGATACAGGACTCAGGTGAAGCATGGAGATTGGAGGAGAGGGGGGAAATATGAGGGACTTAATGAGGATGAACTGCATGTATTCCTGCATAGAAAAATGACACTGATAAAACTCATATGAACCTTCTCAGTTAATAGAGTAGGTAGAGGGAGCTTTTATAGTTGAAGCACAGGAGAAAGCTGAATTCGAAGATAAAATATGGTGTAAAAATGGAGTCAATAGAAAAAAAGGGAAATGGAATGGGAGAAAGAAAAAGGAGAGGGGGAATAGGCCAAGATATTTCATATAATAAGATTTTTTTATTACAATGAGCTATTGCAATGATATGGAAGGGGGGAGGCAAGGGGGAATGAGGGAACCTTTGCTCTCATCAGAGGTGGCTAGGAGAGGAAACAGCATATATACTCAATGGGGTATAGGCATCTGGAGTAAGAAGGGGGGGGGAGCAGGGGGAACAGGTGGGGATGTGAATAAAGGAGGAGAGGATGGACCATGGGGGGAGAGTGGTCAGATATAACACATTTTCTTTTTTACTTCTTGCAAGGGGCTGGGATTGGATGGCCTGTCCTGGACCATAGGGCCAGGTGGATGGTGGGCCTAAGGGGTGGTATGGGGGCTCAGGGCTTCTTGGCCCCAAGACCAGGGATCTGTCTGCTGCGCCACTCAGCGACCCTACAGCAGAGTCAGAGTGAAAGGAGAGAGAAAATAGAGTACATGGTAGTGGAGAAATAAGAAAGGAGGGAGTTGTGATCAGCAATGGCAACATTGGAACAATATGGAAGCAATTTTTGCGATGGACTTACCATAAAGAATTCGATCCACCCATGACAGAGTTGTTGGTGCTGGAACAAAGACTGAAGCACATTTTTTACTATTATTATTTGGGGGAGGGTGCAGGGCAAATGGGGCTGGGTGGCCTGCCTGGGACCACATAGCAGGGTGATCCTGGCTCAAGGGCCGATGCTCTGTCTGCCACCCAGCCAACCCTACTATTATTACTATTTTAGTTTATTTTGGGTTTTTTTTTCCCTTCTTTTTGGTTTTTGCAGGGCAGTGGGGATCGGGTGGCTTGCATGTCACACGGCTGGGTGATTGTTGGGTTTACGAGGCTGGATATGGGCTTGGGTGCTCATGGCTCCAGGGCTGGTGCTTCGTCCATTGCGCCACCTGGCCATGCCTACAATTATTACTATTATTTTTTTTAATTTTAATTTTTTTCTCTCCCCTTTACTTTATCGCCCAAGCAAGTCTATATTCATGGGGGGGGGGTATTTTGTTTACTCTTAAACAAGAATATTTTATTAATGTAAAAAAACATTTGTACAAAATGAGAATAAAAAAATAAAATAAAATAAAATATAAAAAAAATAATAGAGTTGCCTTTTACACAAGACTTTTCCTATGTCAACTATTCCCAGCAATAACCCTGTAAGGTAAATGCTATTATTTTTTTCTGTTTTACAGATGAGGGAAATAAAGTTGTGATAGCTGAAAGGATTTGCCCAAGGTCACCTCTGTCAGGATTTTAAGATCTCCCTGACATCAAGTTTATTCACTTAGACAGCTAGCTCTAAACATAAAGATTTCTGCAGGTCACATATTGACTTAGAAAATTACATATGGACATTATCTATGTTCTATTCAATTGTTAGGTATTTTGTTAAACATTTTAAATATATTTCAGGCAGCCCTTGGGACAGTTGCTTCCTGAAATATAGCTAATGCAACAAGTTTTGCCATTTCTTAGTCAAAGGCAGTCAACATTGTTTCCAATTCTTTCCTATCTTTATAAATGTTGCTGTAAATATTTTGACTCAATTGGAGACATGGTTCTAATCAATGGCTTCTTTGGGGTATAAAGTTAGTGATGAAATTTCTCAGCTAAAGAGTGTGAAAATTTTAGGGGTTTTATTTCCATCATTATGATTTCTTTCCCACAATTGTCTTGCTATTTCAAAGCTCCACCACTTACTTTGTCAATGCTAAGTCTTTCCTATGGAAACATGTATTTTGAAATTCGTTGAACCTTTAATTTAGAATGTAATTCATATGGGAGTACATTGTATCTGTCATTTTGCTCCTATATAAATCCACTGAGTAGCACAGTTGGTTTAACTTCTTGAATTGCATTCTTATAATAAATTTTCTATGAACTCATGTGTGATTAAATCAACATTTTCAGTTCTTATTAGCAAAAATATCTTTATTAATAAAATATAATTCTTTAAAATAATTAATTTTATATGATAAATATAATAATTCACAATAAAGTTTATATCAGTACTAAGAAATTGTTCCTTCTATGAGGGGAAATATATTAGCATAACAAAAAATAGTAAATATAGATAGATAGATAGATAGATAGATAGATAGATAGATACAGAAATAGAAAGGTCCAAATTATAAAATGCTAAGTTCTTGAAAACAGAGGCTGATTCCCCAGAAGCAAATTTCCTTTCAATGCAGGAATGACAATTTATATTGTGATAAAATTATTGAGTTAATACCAATGATTTTTAATTTTTGTAGAAATAATTCTTTCTAATGTTTGCATAACTTTAGGAAGCAATCAATTCTTGAAGAACTGAAAGTCTTTTTTTTATTATTCCTCAGTTTCTGAATTCTCTTGTTAGTTTACTCATGAAATCAGGAAAATCCTCCTGATTTCTACCCATACAATTTCCCAGGCTCAGTGGCTTTACTCTTTTTCCTTGCCGGTACTGACTTACTCCTTGGAAGCAGCTCTTCAATGCCAACCTGAGATTCTCATTCTCCAAGAAAGGTTCTTCCCATTCCCCATCTTGCCCAAGACACTCCTCCAGTTGTTGCAGCTGCTGATCCAGTCCAATGAACAGTAGCATGAGCTGAATCTGATTCCAAGCAGTAGGAATGGCTTTCAGACTGAAGATGGTGAAGATCTGCTGGAGCATCTCACGAGCAATGACTGCGGCATTCCTCTTATGGAGTAGGCTGCCTTCCATGGCTTCCTTTAGTGAGAAGTCTTTCTGAAGGTCCTGAGTCAGGTCACAACCCAGAGAACAGATTAAGGCAGGGAGGTACTCTTGTCCCCTATATTCCCCTTTGACACTTGCTCTACCAGGAGACACTGGGATTTCTATTGATGTTCTGGGGTGTCCACAGAAATAACCTAACTTGGCATTTCCCTAGTTAGTGATGATAGTGCAGCTGTGGGTGAATTTTATGGACCTTTCAGATTCACAGAATCCCTCCAGATAGTGATCCAGCCCCCAGATAGAGTTCTTCTACTTGTCAGGATTTTCTTATATCATGTCCATGTAGTTGGTTTTGGTGGTCCCCTGAATTGCAGAACTCACTGCTGGGTTTACAACAGCTAAATATTCTTCATTGACAAGAGGGGAAATTGCTTTCTTTTTTTTAAAGATTTTATTTATTTTGAGTTTTACAGTTTTCCCTTAATCCTAATGCCCTCCCCCTACACCCCACAGAAGGCAATTTGCCAGTCTTTACAGTGTTTCCATGGGATATATCCAAATTGAATGAGATAAGAGAGAAATCATATCCAAAGGAAAAAACATAAAGTATAAGGGATAGCAAGTTCAGACAATAAGATATCAAGTTTTTTTTTTTATTTAAAGGTAATAGTCTGTGGTCTTTCATCAAACTCCATGGTTCTTTCTCTGGATACAGATGGTATTCTCCATCATGGACAGCCCCAAATTGTCCCTGATTGTTGTACTGATGGAATGAGCAAATCCGTCAAGGTTGATCATCACCCCTATGTTGCTGTAAGGGTGTACAATGTTTTTCTGGTTCTGCTCATCTTGCTCAGCATCAGTTCATGCAAATCCCTCCAGGCTTCCAATAGAACAATAGTGTTCCATGACATACATATACCACAGTTTGTTAGGCCATTCCCCAATTGAAGGACATTTACTTGATTTCCAGTTCTTTGGTACCACAAACAGGGCTGCTATGAATATTTTTTGTACAAGTGTTGTTTTTACTCTTTTTCATCATCTCTTCAGGGTATAGATCCAGTAGTGGTATTGTTGGATCAAAGGGTATGCACATTTTTATTGCCCTTTGTGCATAGTTCCAGATTGCTCTCCAGAAAAGTTGGATGAGAGTTCACAGCTACATCAACAATGAATTAGTGTCCCAGATTTCCCACATCCTTTCCAACATTGATCACTGTCCTTTCTGGTTATATTGGCCAGTCTGAGAGGTGTGAGGTGGTACCTCAGAGATGCTTTGATTTGCATTTCTCTAATAAGTAATGATTTGGAGCAATTTTCATGTGACTATGGATCACTTTGATCTCCTCATCTGTAAATTGCCTTTCCATAACCTTTGACCATTTTTCAATTGGAGAATGGCTTTTTAAAAAATTTGACTCAGTTCTCTGTATATTTTAGAAATGAGTCCTTTGTCAGAAATACTCATTGTGAAGATTGTTTCCCAGTTTCCTATGTTTCTTTTGATCTTGGTTACAGTGGTTTTGTCTGTTCAAAAGCTTTTTAATTTAATGTAATCAAAATCATCTAGTTTGTTTTTATTAATGTTCTCCAACTCTTCCTTAGTAGTAAACTGATTCCCTTTCCATAGATCTGACAAGTAAACTACTTGTTCTTCTAGTTTACTTATAATACTGTTTTGTTCTGTCTAAATCCTGTAATCCATTTTGATCTTATCTTGGTATAGCATGTGAGGTGTTGGTCTAATCTAAGATTCTTCCACACTACCTTCCAATTTTCACAGCATATTTTTTATCAGAGAGAGTTTTTAACCCAATAGTTGGACTCTTTGGGTTTATCAAACAGCAGATTACTATAATCATTTCCTGCTATTCCACCTAGTCTATTCCACTGGTCCACCACTCTATTTCTTAGCCAATACCATACAGTTTTGAGGACTGTTGCTTTATAATATAATTTTAGATCTGGTAGGGCTAAGCCACCTTCTTTTGCACATTTTTTCATTGAATCTTTGGAAATTCCTGACTTTCTACTTCTCCATATAAATTCATTTACAACTTTTTTTTCTAATTTATTAAAGTAATTTTTTGGAATTTTGATTGGTAGGGCACTAAACAGGTAGTTTAGTTTTGGTAGAATTGTCATTTTTATTATATTAGCTCGACCTGTCAGTGAGTAGTTGATGTTTGCCCAGTTATTTAAATTTGATTTTATTTATGTGAGAAGTGTTTTGTAATTGTTTTCAAAAAGTGTCTGAGTCTGCCT
This sequence comes from Macrotis lagotis, assembly GCF_037893015.1. Classification (NCBI taxonomy): domain Eukaryota; kingdom Metazoa; phylum Chordata; class Mammalia; order Peramelemorphia; family Peramelidae; genus Macrotis; species Macrotis lagotis. Next base: position 193,374,441 of record NC_133666.1, read on the forward strand.
TAGAAAATAGACTCCTGGGTATTTTATATTGTCTGAGGTTACTTTGATTGGGATTTCTCTTTATAGTTCTTTCTGTTGTATCTTGTTAGTCATATATAGAAATGTTGAGAAATTATGAGGGTTTATTTTATATCCTGCTACTTTGCTAAAATTACTATTTGTTTCCAGTAGTTTTTTGGATTTCTTGGGATTATCTAGGTATGCCATCATGTCTTCTGCAAAGAGTTAAAGTTTTGTCTCTTCCTTCCCAATTCTAAATCCTTCAATTACTTTCCCCCCCCTCTTATTTCTGAAGCTAACATTTCTAATATGATATTGAATAGTAGTGGTGATAATGGGCATCCTTGTTTCAACCCTGATCTTACTGGGAATGCCTCTGGCCTCTCCCCTTTGAATATAATGCTTGTTGATGGGTTCAGATCATTTTGCTAAGAGTTTGTTTAAGACTTTTGCATCTGTATTCATCAGGGAGATAAGTCTACAATTTTCTTTTGCTCTTTGAACTCTTCCTGGTTTAGGTATCAGCACCATATTGGTGTCATAGAAAGAGTTAGGCAGAGTTCTGTCTTCATCTATTTTTATAAAGAGTTTATATAGAATTGGAACCAATTGTTCCTTAAATGTTTGGTAGAATTAATTTGTGAATCCATCAGACCCTGGAGATTTTTCCTTAGGGAGTTCAATAATGGCTTATTGAATTTCCTTTTCTGAGATAGAGTTGTTTAGGTATTTAATCACCTCTTCATTTAACATATTTTTGTAAATATTCATCCATTTCACTTAGACTGTCAAATTTATTGGCATGGAGTTGGGCAAATTATTTCTGAATTATTACTTTAATTTCATCCTCATTGGTAAGTTCACCTTTTTTTCATTTATGATACTAGCAATTTGGTTTTCTTCTTTCTGTTATTAATCAAATTGAACAGAGGTTTATCAATTTTATTGGTTTTTTTCATAAAACCAACTCTTAGTTTTATTTATTAATTCAATAGTTTTTGTTTGTAATGTTATTAATTTCTCCTTTAATTTTTAGAATTTCTAATTTGGTATTTATTTGGGTGGGGTTTAATTTGTTCTGTCTCTAATTTCTTTAGTTGCATATTTAGTTAATTGATTTCTTCTTTCTCCAATTTATTCATGTAAGCATTTAAAGTTATAATATATCCCTTACAGCCCCACTGAGTGAATCCCATAGGTTTTGGTATATTGTTTCATTATTGTCATTATCTAGCATAAAATAATTAATTATTTCTATAATTTGTTGTTTGATCTACTCATTCTTTAAAATGAGCTTAATCAGTTTCCAATTAGTTTTGGTTCTATATCTCCCTGGCCCAATATTGCATATGATTTTTATTGCATTGCGATCTGAAAAAGATGTATTCACTATTTCTGCCTTTCTGCAATTGATTATTAGGTTTTCATGCCCTAGTTCATGTTTAATTTTTGTGTAAGCACCATGTACTGCAGAGTAAAAGGTATATTCCTTTCTATTCCCATTCAGTTTCCTCCATAAGTCTATTATATCTAGGTTTTCTAAACACTTAGTTACCTCCTTAACTTCTTTCTTGTTTATTTCATGATTTGATTTATCTAAATCTGAAGGCAGGAGGTTGAGGTCTCCCACTAGTAGAGTTTTGCCGTCTATGCCTTCCTGTAACTCTTTCAACTTCTCCTCAAGAATTTAGATGCTCTCCCATTGGGTGCATACATATTTAGTATTGAAATTACTTTATTGTCTATGGTACCTTTTAGGAGGATATAGTTTCCTTCCTTATCTCTTTTAACATTATCTATATTTGCACCTGCTTTGTCTGAGATAAGGATTGCTACCCCTGGTTTTTTTTTTACTTCATCTGAAGCAAAATATATTTTTTTTCCAACCTTTTGCCTTTGCTCTATATGTATTTCTCTACTTCAAATGAGTTTCCTGTAAGCAGCATATTGTAGTATTCTGTTCTTTAATCCAGTCTGCTATTCAATTACATTTTAATGGAGGGTTCATTCCATTCACGTCCAAAGTTATAATTACTAACTCTTTATTGCCCTCCACCCTCCATCCCCCTATCTCTTTCTTGTCCCCCTTTTTAAGGAGGAAGTGTTTTTAAATCATTCTCTCTGAGTTATAATAAATGTTGAGTATCCATCACTTCTAAGTATATTCTCTCTACTAGAGTTACAATTCTTGAGAGTTCTTGGAGTCTTTCTCCCAAGTAGGGTTATAGACAGTTTTATCCCATTGTATTACAGTCTCATGGATAAGTCATGAGTGTCCATAACTTCTGGCTAGGTATATTCTCTCTGTTAGAGTTACAGTTCTCAAGAGTTTTCAGAATTTTTTACCCATGCTGGGATATAACCAGTGAGAAGGCTCAGCTTTGCTGGATAGTGGATTCTTGACTGCATTCCAAGCTCCCTTGCTCTTTGGAATATCTCATTCCAAGCCCTTCAATCCTTTAATAAGGATGCAACCACGTCCTGTGTAATCCTTACTCTGGTTCCTTGGAATTAAAATTGTTTCTTTCTGGAAGCTTGTAGGATATTTTCTTTTATCTGATAGTTCTGGAATTTGGCCACAACATTCCTTGGTGTTTTCATTTTAGGATCTCTTTCCAGAGGGGATTGATGTATTCTTTCAGTAACTATTTTGCCCTCTGGTTCCATGATATTAAGGCAATTTTCCATCTCTAAATCCTGTAATATTAAGTCCAGGCTTTTTTTTCTCTTCAATGCTTTCAGGAAGACCTATAATTCTCAAGTTGTTCCTTCTCAGTCTATACTCGAGGTAGGTATTTGATGCTGGTCTGGTCTTCCCTGCACTATGCTCCGCTCTCACCTCAGGGCAACAGACCTTTTCCAGTCAGTTTTCCAAGTTGTGTTGGACTGGGAAATTGTTTCACTTCATCATTTGGTGGATTCTGCCACTCCTGAATTTATTTGGAGACTTTACTTAAAGGTATTTGGAGCAGTTTGGGGGAGAACTAAGGGCAAGCCCCTGTCTTTCTCTGACATCTTGGCTCCACCGCCAATTCTAAAATATTTATGATAAAAAATGCTATCTCAACAGAAAAAAACTAATGAATTAAAATGAAAATTGATGCCAACTTTTAAAATATTATTTCATTTTTTCAGCAATTTCATATGAATAAAATTTTAACCTTCATTTTTACAGGATATTGAGATCCAAATTTTTCTCCTTTATTCCCTCCTCTCTCCCATTCTGAAAGTAGTATTTAGCTGCATATAGCATTTACATATACCTAAATCATCTGAAAACTGCATGTTCATATTGTTTGACCATTTATCAATTGGGAAATAGTTTGTATTCTTATAAATTTAATTCAGTTTTCTGAATATTTGAGAAATGAAATTTTGTTCAGAGATATTTGATATTAGGATTATGTTCCAGCTTTCTATTTTCCTTCCTATCTTGATTACATTGGTTTTATTTGTGTAAAAGCCTTTTAGTTAAATATAATCAAATGTATCTGTTTTACATTTTGTCATACTTTCTCTCTCTTCTTTGGTCATGAATTCTTCTCTTCCGTATAGGTCTGACAGATTCAAGATTCCTTGCTCAACTAATTTGCTTATGGTATCACACTTCATGTCTAAATCATACACACATTTTTTACTTTAATTGGCATATGGTGTGAAGTGTTGGATTAAACCCAGTTTTCTTTTCCAGTTTTCCCAACAGTTCTTGTATGTGTTCTTATCACAAAAGCTGTGGGAATCAATTTTTTTTAGAGTCTTCTGTGTATTTATTGTTTTACAACAGAATGCCCAACACAGATCATCATAACTGCCAAATAGCCAGCTGTGCAAAATAGTATATATAGTGCTTAAGTACAAATGGGAGACTTGATTTTTTTTTAAATAAATACTTAAATACAAATTTATGGTCCTACAAAAGAGCATTTAAACTAGATGGTCTAAGTTGATCTACTTTCTTGGACCCACAGCAAATGTTATTTTCCCAAAAACTAATAGAATCAATATGCAGAATCATCATCAGTTCCACTGTGTGAATAATGGATCACAATAAATTAGTCCCTTTTTCTAAGAGCTGTTCTTGGCTCTTCTACAAATATGATCTGGCCTGAATAAAAAAACAACAGGAATTTCTTGAAGGTCAATGGTCTAAAAATGCTAAATATGGTTAAGTATTCTACATGATCTATATTTACTGGTTCCATTTTTAGTTAGGATGTTCTTAGATTACTTTCTTCAATTCATCATACAGGACAAGCATGAAAGCTCCACCCATGCCTCTCAGAACATTGGACCAAGCACCCTTGAGGAAAGCTTTGCCACCCTCATCTTTAGCGATTTTCCTCCAGCAGTCAATTGTACCAGTGTACATGATATCAGCTCCTTTGCATCCAGACTGCATCATCATTCGCCGCCTTATGGTATCAAAAGGATAGGAGACCACACCTGCTATAGCAGTCACTGTCTGTGTAATCGTCCAGCTTACCACAATGTGAATGTTCTTCGGATCTGGAAGTATACCTTTTGCTGTATCATAGATTCCAAAGTAGGCTGCTCTATAAATAATGATACCCTGAACTGAGACATTAAAAACCTTGATACAAGCTACGAATTCCATCAGACTTGGTGATTTTTCACAAGGCAGTCTCCCAGGCCTTTGAATTCTCTTTCAGTGCCAGACTTCCCAACATCAGCTGCCAAGTGGGTTCTTGCAAAATACAAGGGATAGACAAAGCAGAGAGAAGTGGCTCCAGCTGTACCACCAGAGGCCAGATTGCCAGCAAAATACCTCCAAAATTGTGTGTGCTTGTCCACTCCTCCCAAAAACACCTGCTTATACTTATCCTTAAAGGCAAAGTTAAGAGCCTGGGTGGGGAAATAGATGATGACATTTGCTAAGCTGCCCCACCAAAAAGAAAGCATCCATTGTTCCTTTGTAATTCGGACTATACAGTCCATAATGCCTTTGTACTGCTTATCTGCAGCAATTTGTTTACTTGCATGCTGCACCTGCAACAGCAGCTTGACTCTCTTGATGGGGGCCACCCCGGCCTTGGAGATGGCAGCAGCGATGCTGCCGGCCAAGAAGTCCTTGCCGAAGGAGGTGGCCTGTTCCGTCATGGTTGCGGCGGGAAAAGGAGCTGGAGTTAGGAGTAGAAAGCCGGCGAGAGAGGGCCAAAAGCCGGAGAAGTCATTGCCGCCCGCACAGCCACTCGCTACAGCTCAGAGCAAAAGGCTCAATTTTTTTTTTAACTTGGAAAACTTTTTATTGTAGGTGGAGCCATATAGCTGGTGTCAGTTTAGATGATGCTAATCTTATTGGCAACATCTAAAACATCATAACAAATTGGACATAAATCTGCTCCTTTCCAAGCAGTGTGTTGACCTTAGGTACATCAATGTCTTCTTTACTGCCTGCTTGATCTGATGTTTGCCACCTTGACCTTACAATGAAGATTTGGATGTTGTTCACCTCAATCTACTTCAAAAATGATTCAGTGGATAAGGGGAAGTTAATGATTGCATAGTTATCAAACTTCCTCCTACATAAGTCTCTTTCCCAAGGCTCTTTAAGATGCCTTAAAAACCTTTGTGAGACATGTAAGGTAGGGGCATTAACATTTCTCCTTTTTCTAGAAATGGACATTCTTCAACTCCACCTTCTTGGTCTTCAAGGCTTAGCTTTGCTTTTATCTTGGGGGTTGTGAGAACAACTGCTTTTTTTGGCTTCAGTGCCATCTTGGGAGAAAAGGGGAGCATACTTTAAACAAAAACGTTTTTCTTTGGTTGCCTTGCGATTTTTTTGGTTCTGTTTATTTTCACAACATGACTATAAACAAATCCATTTTGTATGAATGCATATGTATAACCTACATAAAAGTCTTTCCTTCTCAATGAGAAAGGATGAAAGTGAGGAAAGGAGAAGATTTAGGATTCAGTGATTTGAAAGCAAATGTTTAACATTATTTTCTTAGGTAATTCGGAAGAAACAAAACATTCAATTAAAGAAAGTAAAGACAGCTTTATATAGAATGAAGAAACACTAGATTTATTTCCATAAATGTAAAAGTATAGCCCAGCTGTTCCATTTATATAATTACTATTTGACATAATTTTTGAACTGGTAGTAAAAACAACAAGATGTGAGCAAAATATTTAAAGAACTAAAGAGAGGCAAATAGTTGACAAAGTTTCCTGTGGAACTTTGTTTTTCCTGAGTCTGTTTCTGGAACTTAACTTTTCCTCTGTCCATACAGATATACAAACCTGCGCATTGAAAATCTTCTTGGCCAAATGAAAAGAACATAAATGATGAAATCAGGAAGAGCTGAGGTTGACTTTCATCTTGAAAACTTATTAGTAGATGACCTTGGCCAAGTCATTTAACTCAATGGTGTCCAATGGAAAGAAGAAACAAGCAATATGTTTTTATCTCAGGATCATAGGTGGGCTACTTATTGAATTTTAAAACATCATAATACTCTGTTTTATTGACATTTTATTTATTTTATTAAATATTTAACATTTTCCTTTCAGTATATCTGTGTGTTTTATACCTCTGATATAACATATTTGAGCCTCTTGTGGACTGACTGATAAATGGGGCCAAAATAGGTACTTTGAAGGGCCAAATAAGATAATAAATGCAAAGTACTTAAGAAACATTTAGGGAAGATGCAGGCAATTATTATTACAAAAATGTGATTTTTTTTCTTATTTTGCCAATCAAAAGAAATGTTCTCTATTAGATTGGACAGTGTGCTATGATTTGAGGATTAAAAAACCATTTTTATTGTTTAGTGCCTTCACTTTGATCTTTTTGATCTCTTTGGGATATAGACGTAGTAGTATTCTTGCTTAATCCAATGATTTGCTCCTCTCTTCCATGAATCTATGATATGGACCTTGGTTACAGGCAATGGATATGTAAAGTGGCAGCCAGTCCTAACAAAGTGGTCCAATGCAAATTCTTTTTTGAGCAGTCACCTTGATAACCTTCCTAGCTATGAGTTGAAAGCACCTGAAGCTGCTGCAGTTTCCACTTCTGTCACTTCCAAGGTGCATAGCTATTCTTACTGAGGTTCACACTTTGGTCTGGGACTGGGAAAAATCTTATTTCTACATTTTTTGGTTGTACTGATTTAGAATTCCATTTGTAGCCCTACTACAAAGTTGTTTGGAGGTTAATGTTGGAAGTTATCATACTGCTGTTTTAAAAAAATCCTTAAAATTTAACAGTGCCTATATCTCCCACTGTATTTTTACCATCTTTTTCTGAAGAGTTAGCACTTATAAGAAGAAAAGATGAAGAAAAAAAAAGGCCAGCAAAATAAATCAATATAAATATGAATGACATTATGTGCAAAGTACACTTTTAATTGCCTCCCAGTTCTGCAACAAAGTGGGATGTATTCTCATATCTATTCCTTGAGTTCAAATTTAGATATCTTAATTTTGTAGCATTCAATTTTGATAGTATAGGTGAAAGTGTTTGTTCTTTCTTTTTATATTGTAAGTCATTGGGGGCAAATTGTTAAATGTATTTGAATCATGCATCTTTCCAAGCTTCTCTGCATTTATCACATTTTATTGTCCTTGTGACCATAAAGCCCTCTAAGTCTCAAGTTCTTCATCTATAAAATAAGATGTCCAAGCATAGTGGTTCTACAGCCATAATCATAATTGCTTAGGTTTGGGGGATTTTAATCTAACTCTTTTTCACATAAATAAAAAAACTACAAGGAGGCAGACAATAATGGTTCCAGGAAAGGAAAACAACTTTGCCAGGTCATGGACAAGTGAAGGGCCAAGGTGCAGATTGAAAAATGTAAAATCATCACTTTAAATAAAGCACATTATTAATTTCCATTATTGTCTTTGCTATTGTCTTTGGAGACAACTATGAGTAGAACTTCCCCCTACTTGAAGTGGGAAGCCCCAAATGAAAGTGTGGTCTCCAGAGAAAAGATAAGAGGAGGTATGTGATCATTGTTGTGAAAGGAACATCCTCATAAAACACATGTATCCAATCCAGATATTAAAAACTTTATAGACAGAAGAGACTTAAGAATTTGTCAAAACTATAGCCCTCTGTCTGAAGTTTAGGAAATTGAAACAAAACAATGTGAGACAGATATTCGATGAGACAGTTAAAATTACAACTGAGGTTTCTTGGTACCCAATCCAGTGATCCCATTACACAAGATTTCTAAGGTCAAATGAGAAAAAGAGAAACCCTTAATGTTAAAGAGCGGCACACATTAGTCTTTCTCCTTCCTCTATTCCCTGTACTCTGCTTCTCCCAAATCCTGCCTGAAAAGACCAGAAAATCATCAACCCAGTAATGGGACAAGTTTCCATCAGTGGATCATAGACAAAAAATATGATCCTTCATCACTTTCTGAATATATGATAGTTCCCTTTCCCTCCTTTATGAAAGAAAATATGGGACTAAGCTAAAAAAAGTATGCTTTATCCAAAAATGGCAAAATTGAAAGACAAATGTAATATAGAAATGCCAATTATTTTACTTGGAAAGACTAAAAGTGATTAATTTTATGAATCACATGAATTGTGTCATTTTCTCCTCTCTTACAATGTGCTACAACTACATTCTGCCATCTTTTTTCTTTTCATTTATGATTCTAAATGTCTAAGCTCCTTTTCTATTATTTATTTACCTCCAATTTCTCATTTGCTTTGATATTTCTGGATTAGACAGGGTAAATTCTCCATTATGAGAACACCCCAATGTGGGAGTAATTGTTGAAAGATTCTTATTGTAATTGTAAATAATCTTGAGAGTTGCAATTTATACAACACTACATATATTTCAACTAATTTGATTTCCATAGCAATAACCCTATATGGTAGGTGTTATTGTTTTGTCTACTTCAGAGATGATGAAAACAAGTTGAAAGAGCTAAAGGGACTTTCCCTTGGTCACCTAACTAGGAAGGGCCTCTATGAGAATTTGAAGAACTTCCTGACTCCCAGTTAATCCATTGTGCTGTATAACTCTGAACATAAAGATGTTTACAATTCACATATTGACTTAGAAAACCACATATGAACATTATCTATAATCTATTACACATTTGTATTTTGGTAAATATTTTTATTATAGTTCAGGTAGCACTTGGGACTGTTGTTTCCTGCAATATGTCATTGGTCGTAGTTTTGCCCCTTCTCAGTCCATGACAGTCTAATTTGTTTCTAATTCATTCACTAAAAGTGTTCCTATAAATATTTTGGCTCAAATGGAGACGTTTTTATTATCAATGACTTCCTTAAGGTACAAAATTGGTAATGGAATTTCTTACCTAAGGGCATGAAAATTTTAGTACCTTCATTTCCATCATTAAAATTTCTTTCCCTGAATTGTCATGTCATTTCAAACCTCCAAAGCTTTGTGTTTATTATGTCTGGCCTAGACACACATGTATTTTGGAATAGGTTTTATCTTGCCTTTAGATTATAACCCAATTGTGGGCACAAAGTATTTTGGAACTATATAAAATCCACTAAGTAGCACAGGAGAGCTTGAATTGCATTCTTGCAATGAATATTCTCTGAACTCATGAGTAAATAAAACAATAATTTTCACAGGAGGCTTATTAACAAAATGGTTTTATTAATAAAATAAAGTTCTTTAAAAGAATGGATTTTATACAAGAATTATAAGAATTCACAGTATAAGTAATAGAAAATGTTGCTTCTATGAAGAATAAATAAAAATAGCATAAATATTATAATAGGATAATATAATAAATAGTAATAAATAGTTTAAATAAATAGAAAGGTACATAAATAGACAGCTCTGAATTATAAAACATTCAATTATTGAACACAGATAATGATTCCATGTATCCAAATCTTCTTTGTGTGAAAATCATTGGTTGAAAACAGATGATATTTACTTGATGTAGAAATAAATCTGTCTAATCATTCCTTAATTTCAGGAAGCAGTCAATACTTTGCAGAACTCAAAATCTTTTTTTCTTCCTCAGTCTCTGAGTTTTTTTGATAGTTTACTTATGAACAGGAAGACCCTCCTGATCTCTACTCGCACAATCTCCCAGGCACAGTGACTATACTCTTTTCCCTGCAGGTACTGACTTATTCCTTGGAAGTAGCTCTTCAAGGCCAATCTGAAGTTCTCCCTCTCTAAGAAAGGCTCTTCCCACTCCCCCTCTTGGCCAAGACACTTCTCCAGCTGTTGCAGCTGCTGATCCAGTCCAATGAACAGTTGTATGAGCTGGGTCTGATTCCAAGCAGCAGGAACAGCTTTCAGACTGAAGATGGTGAAGATTTGGTGGAGCACCTCATGAACAATGACTGTGGTATCCCTCCTCTGGAATTCACTACTTTCCATGGCTTCCTTTGGAAAGTTAAATCTGGTCCAGTCCTTCCAACATAGCACCAGGGGAAATGTGCTCATTTGGTTCAGAAGTGAGAAGTCTTCCTGAAGTCCCTTAGTCAGGTCACAACCCAGAGAGCAGAGGGAGCTGGGGCAGAGCAGCAGAAGGGTAACTGGCAACAATGTCCAGGAGGTCATGGTGATGTTGAGGGGTAGTTTGGGTCTGATGAATTGGGAGATCAGTGAGTTTTTGTCTCAATGTCTTGGGTTTCAGGTCCCTGGTCTACTCTCTTTTAAATAGTGCTGAGTTAATTTTCAATTCTTAAATGGAATTTCCATTTTCTTTAAACTACTTTCCTTTTTCATCTTAGAACAACCTCATATTTAAAATATTTGTAAAACTGCAATGAATTTTACCCTTAAAGAGAGTTTACAGATTAAGTTATTCAAGTTGAAGCATCCCATTTTTCTTATTTTTTCTCATTCCCTTCTAAGATACTTATAGTCATTTGTTAAATGCTCTTGACTTTAATCCTGAAATATTTCTTACTCCAATCTTCTTCCCACCCCCTCCAATGCCATCATCTGTGTTTAGGTTTTTTTTTTATTCCTTTCTTCATTTCACTCCATGATCTCCTCTTTAACTGCTTTCCAAATATTCAGAGCAGAAATAATATTTTGATGAAACTATTAACACTTTCATTCCCATAATTCCAACCCTCTGTACTAGTCCCACATCATCCTCTACACCTAAACATTCTTCCCATCATACTTTATTTCTCTGTACTGCTATCTTCTAATAAGCTACATTTGTAACCTCTGTGGTCTGCCTTCCCATACCTCATTCTTTCCAAATTAGAGGAGCTTATTCAGTTTAACTCTGTTATGTTCTTGAAAAATTATACCAATCCATTCCTCATGGTTTTCCTGAATAAACCTGTAAAAATTTTAAAAACAGTATTTTATTTGTTCATTAATTATGTTTAAACAATTTTAACATTTGTATTTCATAAAGTTTACAATTCCATGTTCTTTCCTTTTTTTCTCCGGTACTCCATTTGCTCCTCTCTGATACTGTAATCTATCCATTATACATGAGAAATCAAAATAGAGCAAAAGGAAGAAAGTAAAAATGGTATGCTTGAGTATGTATTCAGACAAATTCAGTTCTTTCTCTGGAGGAAGATAGCATGTTGCAGTTGTCTTGGATCATTGTATTATTTAGAATTGCTAAATTATTCACAATTATTCATTTTATAATATTGCTGATACGATGTACAATGTACTCCAGGTTCTGTTCCTTTCAATCTCCTCAATTTATATATATCTTTCCAGGTCTTTCTGAAATTATGCTAATCATCCTGTCTTTTACATTCCATCACAACCATATACTACAGTTTGTTGTGCTATTTCCTGTAAGAGACTGTTGAGGGTCACAGAAAGGTTATTGCGTGACTAGAAATGACTTAAATGTCCTCTTGCCCACCTATACCAATTGCCTACTTACCTGAGTCAGCTCTCTGGATCTTCTTATCTGTTCCTTATGTTTTGGCACTTCCTGGAACATTGTGTGAAAGTACTAGCCTGAGGAAGTAAACTTTTATCATCTGCTGTCCACAAGCACAGGAGCATTGTTTGACTGGTAATTAGAGAATGCCGCAGGATTGGGAGTGTGCCAGGGACTAAGAAAGGGTTTTTTTAAGCACTTACTTTGGGTTAAATAAATGGAGAACTTTATATCTTTGTCTCCTACCTCTTCAACATTTTCCTGAGAACTTGACTACAGCTGGACTCAATCAAGTAATAGGTTATGAGTCAAGTATAAGTTAGCCAGCTGGCATACAACAATTTCCCAAATGATGTGTATACCACCAGTTTCCAATTTTTAGCCTTCACCAAATGAACTCCTATGCATATTTCTGTACAAGTAAGTCTTTCTCTCTTTTTTGTGATTGTTTGGTACATAGATCTAGAAGCAGTATTGTTGCATCAAAGATATACAGTTTTAAAGCTCTTTAAGCTTAGTTTCAAACTGCTCTCCAGAATGGTTGGGTCAGGTTACAACTCTATTAACAGTATATTATACACTTCTAATATTTCATAAGAAAATACTACTCCCTCATCACATTTAGATGTATTATCTTCATTTATTAGAATATAGGAACCTAAATGAGGGTCAAATCATCACTTAACAGTAAGGACAAATTATATTCTCCAGTCACAATAAACTATTCCAAGAGGAATTAGGTGCTAGATATAGATCAGAATAATAAAGTAACCTGGTAAGGCAAAATCCTTATTGAGGAATTCCACAAATCACTAAATCTTAAGTTGATCACTCTTCTCTCCTCTTATCCTCATCCTCTAGGCTCTTGGAAGTAGGTAGAAATTAAACTGTGTTCCCAAGGCTCTTGGAATCCCTGGCTCATGTAGCTTTACTCAGGTAAGGAAAGTCAACTTTCATAAGGTCTAATATGAAAATAATTGGTACCCCAGAGAACCCCTTATACAAGAGAATACTTTTCCCCATACCCAGCATCCTAGTCAATGAGACAGAATAGGTGTGATCCCGGGGACAGCTGACTTTCAGGATGAAGTGACTATAAGCCTGTGATGGTTCAAATGCATGGACTCAAAGATTTGACACCCCACTTAAGGAGCAGGAGCACAATCATCTAGAAGACAAATGCATTTGGACAAAAAAAATCATTGTCCTCAGAGAAAAACAAAGGCAATTTATTTTATAGAAGCTTAAAAATTAAGCAATTAAAACCTGAATGTATTACCCTGCAAAGCCTCCAAATCCATAAAGAAAATTTGCCTGAATTGATAAAAGAAAAAGACATTTACATGAGCATGAATATATATCAAAGTTTGATAATTCAAAGAATCAACAGGAAATAATTCTAAAGTTCCTTTTTGCTCCAACATTTCCTCATTTGGAGATTTATGCCTCAATGAGAAAGAAATTTTCTGAAAAGTCTGATCAGGTGAGATCCCATTTCTAGGGAGTCACTTGTTAGTTTGTGAGGCAGGGACTCCTGTCCTGTGGATTTCCCTTTGACACTTGCTCTACTTAGAGACACTCATGGTGTCCACACAAATAGACAAAATTGTCATTTTCTGAATTATTGATAGTTTAATTGTCTGTGGGAATTATCTGGAACTTTTAGATTCACAGAATCCCCCTAGAGATGTGATCCGACCCCCAGATACAGCTCTTTTTCTTGCCAAGATTTTCTTATATCATGTCTGGGTAGTTCGGTGTTGCTGGTACCCTGAATTGCTGAGCTCACTGCACTGGGCTTACCTCATCTAAATATTCTTCATTGACAAGAAGGGAAACCATATTCTCTACTTCTATTTTCAATGTTTGACATGAATTCACTTTCCTTTTGTTTTTTTCACATCCCTTTTACTCTCCAGGAATTTTTGATCTAGAGAACGTCGAATTCTGATACTTTAAAAACCCCAAAGGCAAATTCTACATCCTTTTATGTCTGTTACCATAAGTCATTTGAAAAATCTCAAGAAAGGTCAGAAATTATTTTATTTTTGTTAATGATAACAGTGTCAGCCTTCTCATTTTGGAATCATTTATAATTCCTTTCTCCTTCACCCTCTACATGTAGTTCATTCACCAGCTCTTTGTGGGTCTCTGCAATGTGCCTGCAATTAGTTTATCTCACCTTCCTCAACAATCATCCTATTCAGGTTCTGATTTCTTCTTGCTAAAGGTTTTAATTTTAATTTTTCCCCATTTTAATTGTTTCATAATAATTTTTCTTGAGCCCAGGTAATCCTCTGTCCATTCTTCCTGAAAATGGAAAGAATACTTTTACAATGCTCTACTTACATTGCTCTACTCTTATTTTAATTCTTCTAGTGGCTCCCCATTGCCAATCATGGGAAGAAAAAAATACTAGAGTTGGAGAAATTAATACCTGAGTGTTAATCTCACCTCTTCAAATAACTAACCATGAATCTTGTCATTCCCTGTAACAGAGTTGAGAAATCTATTTAATAATCTATATAAAGTGCTTCACAAACCAGGACATTCTTGGAGACTTGCTCGTATCAACCAATTTTCAATTACTTTCATCATGACTAAGAATGCTTCAGAAATAGGCAAACATTACTGGATGATCATGTTAGTTTTATTGCTTTTGTGGATTGTCTACATTTTAGAAAGAAATGGAAACTAGGTAGCTAATGCAGTTTAAAATTAAAAGTATGCAGTGTATTTTTTTGGAGAGCTGGTTGTTAGAATAATTTATTGTAAACATTTATATGAGAGCTATTATATAATCTATTATATGAGAGTCACTATGGCATATCATCTAGGATGTTAAATTTGAACCTAAAAGGTTTGAATTCATCCTACTTGAAACAATTTTTAGTTATAAACAGCTTAAATTACTAAGGTTCTCATAACTTTCATTTATTTCCATATTATGATGAACCTAATAATACTTTTATGAAGAACCTTATGAAGCAAAAATAATAATTCAATGTAATAACATTTATATAAATATTTAATTTTTTTCAAATTGTATAAGGAAGTTTTTCTTTACAAACATTAAAGATCTTCTTAAAAGTGGTTATATAATTTCCAAATAATAAATTCATGGCACAGGTAAGACTTTCTTTTGTCCATATACTACCAATATATTCAGCATTGCCTTATACTTCTTTTCATATACTTTATGTTCTGGCTACTCTGTCCTTTGCTTTTCTTCTTTTCTCTCATTCCCATTTCTATCCTTGTATCATGCTTAATATCTTAATTCACCAGTTTTATTAAAATCTTTTCCTTTTGATAAGTCTTAAATCACAACCAGATTCACTTTTAGACAGTGTTTGCAGATTCAGATTTTGGGGGTCTGAAAATGAGTTCGTACTTGGTAACTCCCTCAATGAATCTGAGAGCATTTTGTCAATATCTCCTGATTCTTCTACAATTGCTGTTGTTGCTACTACTTAGGAAATTAAATGTACAGGGATATAATTCCTATTTCCAGACCATAAGAAAACTGAAGTACTAAAGTTAAAAAAAGGAGCTCATGCTTTGTATTGACAATAATTCAGACAAATAATAATCAATAAAGGGAGCAAAGGAAAGCAATAGAACTGGATACTAAATAACATAATTACAAACAAATAAGTCAAAGAATAAATTAGAGAAATTGTTCATAAATTCAAGAAAGGCAATTATAATGATGAGATAAAACAATAGCATTTATTTTTCTAAAGTAATGCACAGGGAACATATTATATAGCACAGACATTTACAGAACATTAAGAACATCAATGAACTATACACATAAAGAAACCCAAACAGAACAGAAAAGAAAATCTGGAAAATTGAAGAAAAATACATAAATTAGAATCTTAAAATTCTAGAGAATTTATAAATCAATCTGAGTGACTTTTTTTGAAAAAAAACCAAATGAATGTTTAACAAATACAATAAAAAGAAAAGTTCAGCAGAAAAAATAATCACAAAATAATGAAAAGGGAAGAAAATACAAAATAATTTTTATATTTCACTGTACCAAATTTTATGCCAACAAATGTGAAAATTAAAATAAATAATGGCATATAAATAGATATGGTAGACAAATTTATGAAACAAGTAGCAATATTTAATCATTCATTCTCAATAAAATGAATTCAAATATTTCTGAATGAAGTACAAAAGAAAATAATCACATTAGTCATCAAACTCAAGAACAATTTATAGTTCCCTTAAAAACTATTGTTGGCTCTGCTTCACTAATTATTTTCAAAAACTCAGCAGGGCTATGAAATCCAATTTTAAAGAAATATAGATTTAATGTATATAACATGGAAGGATAAATGAAAGATGAAAAACTATAGACATATCACTAAGAATGAATGATAAGAAAAAGACATAACTAAGAATATTCAAATATTTTATGGTAATATCAGAGTACAGCAATTTTTGAGAAAAATTATTCAATATGAGCAAAATTTATTTAGATCTTATATGTAAGAATAGTTCAACATTAAGAAAAAATGTAGGGGTTTTTTTGGTTTCTTTGCAAGGAATATGGGGTTAAGTGGCTTGCCCAAGGCCACACAACTAGGTAATTATTAAGTGTCTGAGGCTGGATTTGAACTCAGGTACTCCTGACTCCAGGGCTGGTGCTCTATCTACTGCGCCACCTAGCCTCCCCCCGAAAATATGTAGTTTAAACATTTTTTAAAAGACCTCAAAATTATGATATCTATTAGATAAAAAAGAACTTTTGACAAAGTAATTTTTATTCATGTTCAAATCTGTACATCAATTAGGACAAGATGAATTTTTATATAGTATAAAGAGCTTCCAAAGACTAAAAAGTAGGACAACTTAGAAGGAGGAAGAATTTATTTTGTCATCAGTGAGAGGAGAATGCAGCTTCTCTAGCACAAGCTACTTTAACCTGGATCCTGAAACAACAAATCCACACCAGGCTAATGGGGGATTGTATCAGTGGCAGCAGTGGTAGCTTCTATAGCTTGTAGCCCCAAAATTCAGGGATGTATTTGACTGGCACAGGGTGAAGGACTCTGTTTAATGTCTATAAACAGATTAAGGTCACAGTTGCACTAGCACACCAGCATTGGTTGTAATCCCAGTAGAATAGAGACATAAGTCACAGTTCCAGGGTAGAAAAGAGTATTTGTGGTTACTCACAGACCTGAGGACAGTTCTGGAGAGCAGGAAAACACATCTTCTTAGATTATACCAGCTCAGGAAAACTTTAAACTTACAGACTCCCATAACTAGCTCTAAAAATAGCTGTACCAAAAAACCTAAAGCTTGGGGAAATGTCCCCTCCCATCTGGGAGCAGAATTCAGTTTTGTCATAAAATTGAAAGTCAAGAAATAAGGGAAACACAAGGGTCCAACATACATGTGTCTAAAGACTAGACAAAATAGAGAAAATGCTGTGTAGCTATGAAATGATCTGACAATTTTAGAAAGGAAATTATCAGGTCTTCTTGAACATCCTTTATTTCAATGAATACCCATCATTCCCATGAAGGATTATTATACTCATTTTTGCTTGGCAGGTGAATCTCAGTTATAATCCTAGCTCCTTTATTCATTGGAATGCCATATTCCAAGCACTCTGATCCTTTAATGTAGAAGCTGTTAAATCATGTGTTTTCCTGACTTTGATATCTGAATTGTTTTGTTCAGGCTGCTTGAAATATTTTCTCCCTGGGACAGTAGCTTTGGCATTTGGTTATGATATTCCTGGGAGATTTCATTTTGTGATTTTTTTCAGGAAGTCTTTGGTAGATTCTTTAATTTTCTATTTTATTCTCTCATTCTAGAATGTTGGGGGGATTGACTTCATAATTTGAGGGATGGCATTTATACTTTTTAATCATATAATTCAGGTAGTTCAATAATGCTCAAATTATCACTCTTGGATTCATTTTTTGACTTCAGTAGTTTTTCTAATAGAATATTTCACATTTTCTTATATTTTTCATTCTTTTGTTTCATTATGTTTTCATGTCTCCAGGAATCATTACCTTCTTCTTGTCCAATTCTAATTTTTAAAGGTTCATTGAGCTTTTGGACCTCCCTGTATATTTGGCCTCTACCATTTGACATACTCTATTTTCAGATTTATTTTTTTCCATATTTTTGTGCCTCCTTTACCAAGTTGTCAGCTCTCTCCTTTTTTAAAAAAAATTTATTTAAGGCAAAGGGTTTAAGTGGTTTGCCCAAGGTCACAGAACTAGGCAATTATTAAGTGTCTGAGGCTAGAATTGAATTCAGATCCTCCTGACTCTAGGGCCAGTGCTCTATTCCCTGTACCACTTAGCTGCCCCCTATCAACACTCTTTTAAAGATTTCTTTTGCATTAATAACATCTCCTTTCACATTTTTCTTCTATGGCTCTTACATGACTCTTAATTACCTTTGGAGCTCTGTCATGATCTGAAACATTCTTATTTTTGAGTCTTTCATTGTCTTGTGATTTGATGTTATGATCTTTCCTAATATCACAAGTAACTTTCATGGTCAGATTCTTTTCTTCTTGTTTGTTCATAATCTCAGCTTAATTTTTTTGACATTTATTATGTTAAAGTTGAAGTGTTCTTCCAGGGTTGAAGGGACGTTATTCCAAACTATTGGTTTTTGGGTGAAACACTTTTCAGAGCAATTTCTGTGAAGTTTTGATGTTTCAGTTCTTCTGAGGTGGTTTTATCTAAGTAGAGATTTTTATTCCTTTCCTGGTCTGAGCTTTAGTCTGTTGGTGAGGAGGATCATTGTTCTTCTCTAGCAACAAGCTCGATTGTGCTAATGCTCCTCCTGGAACTGCAACCCCGGACTGAGACCTAGATCAGAGTCTAGGAAAACAGCAGCATCCTGCCTCATGATAGCAAAGAGACCACTGTGATCTCTTTCTGATACCCTTACAGACTAGGGGCTGAGAACTCAGGAACCAGCCATGGCTACTAATGCAGTGGCTCCCAAGGACTGCTCCTGTTCAACTAGTGTTGCTCCTGAAGCCTGCACTGGACTGTGCTCCTCTCTCACCTCCAGGCAATAGATCATTACCAACTGGAAGTTACCCGTACTGGAAAATCATTTCCCTTGGTCTTTTTGTGGATTCTGCCAGTGGAGAACTTATTTGGAGTCCTTATTTAAAGGTATTTGGAGGAGTTTGGTGGAGAGATTGGCTAAATCACTGCCTTTACTCTGACATCTTGACTCCACTCCCAATTCTAAAGTATGATTGATAAAAATGCTATCCATCTGCAGAGAAAAAACTAAAGTAGTCAAATGTACATTTATGCCAGCTTTTTAAATAGTATTACCTTTCTTTCAACAATTGCATATGAATAAAATTTTAACATTCCTTTTAAAATGATTTTACATTCCAAATTTTTCTCCCTCATTCCCTCTTTACCCCAATTCTGAAAATTGTAGGCAATTGTATATAGTATATATTCATATTACTATCATCTGAAAACTGCCTATTCATATCCTGTGACCATTTATCAACTCGGAAATGGCTTGTATTCTTATAAATTTAACTCAATTTTCTATATATTTGACAATGAAACCTTGATCAGAGATATGTGCTATTTAGGATTATTTCCCAGCTTTCCATGTCTTTCTCATTTTGGTTGCATTGGTTTTGTTTGTACAAAAACTATTTAGTTTAATATAACCAAAATTATTTGTTTTAATTTTTATCATGATTTTGATCTCTTAGGTGGTGATGAATTCTTCTCCTTACCATAGATCTAACAGGTGGACTATTCCTTGTCCATCTAATTTGCTTATGTCACAATTTATATATAAATCATACACATACACAAATTTATATATAAATCCTACATGTATACAAATCATACACAACTCATCTTGGTACAAGGTGTGAAGTTTTGGATTAAACCTACTTTTCCTTTCCAGTTTTCTCAGCAGTTTTTACCAGAGTTCTTATCACAAAAGATAGAGGGAGCAATTCTTTTAAACTGTTTAACTATTGTAGGTGGAATCATAAAGCTGGACACAGTTCAGATGATTCAAAGCTTCTTGATAACATCTAAAGCATCATAGTCTGGAGCAATTAGGACATACTTCTGCTTCTTTCCATCAGGCTAGATCAGTGTGTTAACGTTAACTGCTATGTTGTCTTCTTTACTGTCTACTTTCTCTAATGCTCGTGACTTTGACCTTTACAATGAAGACTAGTGGTGTTGTCATCAATCTACATCAAAGCTGATTCAGTGTATAAAGGAATGTTAATGTTGGCATATTTTCTTTCTTGCTTCTCCAAGGGTCACTTTTCCAAGGCTATTTGGGCTACCTTCAAAGCCTTAGGTAGGAGATTCAGATCTTCTTATTGTAGCTATGAACAGCCTTTAACACTGCCTTCTTGGCCTTCAAGACTTTGCTCCTATCTGGCACAGGGCTGTGAGAGCAACTGCTTCCTTTTTCACCTTCAGTGTCATCTGGGGTACGGGGCAGCATTCTTAAAAAAATGTTTTTTAATTTATCTTGGTATCTTTTGGTCCTTGTTAATTTTCACAGCTTGACTAATAAGCAAACATGTGTGTCTGCATATGTATAATGTACAAGAAATTCTTTAACTTCCTAATGAGAATGGATGAAAGAGAGGAAAGGAGAAGATTTGGAATTCAGAAATTTGAAAACAATGGTTTAACATTTTTTGATGTAGTTGGGGAAAAATAAAATATTCTAGTAAAGAAATTAAAGATAATTTCATTTAGAATTAAGAAATACTAGAAAACACTTCCACAAATACAAAAATATAGCCAAGGTGTTCACTTTACACAATTATCATTTAACATAATTTTTGAAATGCTTGATAGAGCAACATGATGTGAACAAAATATTTAAAGAACTAAAAAGAGAAGCAAAGAGCTAACAATATTACCTGAGGGACTTTGTTTTTCTTCTGCCTAATTTTGGAAATTAAATATTCCTTTCAAAATTCAGATGTAAATACCTGCACAAAGAAAATACTTCTTGACAGAAGAAAAAAGGCAAATGTTGAAATCAAGATGAGCTGAGATTGACTCCCATCTTGGATTCTTCTTGGTGGGTGAACTTGAACAATTCATTTAAGTCAATGGAGTCAAATGGAAAGAAGAAATGGGTCACTAATGTTAACCTCAAGAACATATTGGGCTACCTATTCACTTCATAAACATAATATAATATGATTTGTTCTAGTGTCTTATTATGTATTTTATTGAAAATTCAACATTTTACATTTTGTTTTTGCTGTATGTATATTCTACCTGATATTACTATTCTGAGATGTCATTTGCTTGACTAATAAATAGGGATAAAACAGATGATTTTAAGAATCAAGCAATATAATGAATACAAAATATTTTAGAAATATTTTGGAAGAAGTCATGTGAGCAATTACTATTACAAATATATGAAATTTTTCTTGTTATGCCAGTTAAGTTTTGCAATGTAATGTGCTCTGAGGATATATGGCCATTTTTGTTTATTGGCTTGAGTGATGTTGGAACTAGTAGTGATGTGGAACTAGTAGTATCCTTGCTGGATCAAAGGGTAAGCTTTGCCCTGTAACTATGATATGGAACTTAGGTAATAGAAATGTGAATTGGCAGCCAGTGCTAACAAAAGGGTCCAATGAAAACTCATTTGGAAATGTCTTCTGATTATCTTCCCATCTCTGAGCTGACAGCTCCTAAAACTGCTTCAGCTACTGCTGCTGCTGCTGCTGCTGTCACCTCCAAGACAAATAGCTAGTGTTATTGTGGCTCACACTTTGGGCTGGGCCCTGGCCTGCTAAGTTGTCTTGGACTTGGAAAAGTCCTATTCTTGCATGTTGTTGGTTGAACTAGTTTAGAATTCTATTTGTAGCATTAGTTTAAAGTTGTTTGGGGGGGAATATTGGCAGTTATCATGCTGCTTTTACTCTGCCATTTTGACTTTGCCTCAATTATTAAGAAATTATATGTTGAATGCTATGCTGAGATCTGAGTTTGCTGCTTACAAAATGAAAAAGAAGCCTTGTTCTCATGAATCTTCTGCTCTTTTTCACAAAAAGAAAACTTAACCTTTAACGTTACCTACATTTCCCACTGTATCCTTCTTACCTTCTTTCTAGAGAGTTAATACATATAGGAAGAAAAGTAGAAAAATATGACAGCAAAATTAACCAATGACTTAATTTTTTTAATTTAAGGCAATGCAGTCTACCTGCCAAGGCAGACTCAAAAACTTTTTGAAAACAATTACAAAACACTTCTCACATAAATAAAATAAGATTTAGGGGGTGGCTAGGTGGCGTAGTGGATAGAGTCCCGGCCTTGGAGTCAGGAGTACCTGGGTTCAAATCCAGTCTCAGACACTTAATAATTACTTAGCTGTGTGGCCTTGGGCAAGCCACTTAACCCCATTTGCCTTGCAAAAAAAAAAAAACCTAAAAAAAATAAAATAAAATAAGATTTAAGTACCTGAGCAAACATCAACTACTCACTGACAGGTAGAGCTAATATAATAAAAATGACAATTATACCAAAACTAAACTACTTATTTAGCACCCTATCAAACAAAATTTCAAAAAAATTACTTTAATGAGTTAGAAAAAGTTGTAAGTAAACTTATATGGAGTAATAAAGTCAAGAATTTCCAGGGATTCAATGAAAAAAAGTGCAAAAGAAGGTGGCTTAGCCTTACTGGGTCTAAAATTATATTATAAAGCATCAGTCCTCAAAATTGTCTGGTATTGGCTAAGAAATAGTGTCATGCATCAGTGGAATAGACTAGGTGCAATAGCAGAAAATGATTATACTAATCTGCTGTCTGAGAAACCAAAAGAGTCCAGCTATTGGGATAAAAAACTCTCTCTTTGATAAAAACTGTTGGGAAAATTGGAAGTTATTATGGAAGAAACTTAGATTAGACCAACACCTCACACCCTACACTAGGATACCAAATGGATATAGGATTTAGGTATGAAAAACAATAATATAAGCAAACTAGAAGATCGAGGAGTAGTTTACCTGTCAGATCTATGGAAAGGGAAGCAGTTTATGATAAAGGAAGAGATAGAAAACACCATTCAAAACAAACTAGATAATTTTGATTACATTAAATTAAAAAGCTTTTGCACAGACAAAACCACTGTTACCAAGATCAAAAGAAATGTAGCAAATTGGTAAACAATTTTTGCAACTAGTATTTCTGACAAAGGACTCATTTCTAAAATATACAGAGAACTGAGTCAAATTTTCAAAATAGCAAGTCATTCTCTAATTGACAACTGGTCAAAGGATATGCAAAGTCAATTTACAGATGAGGAAATCAAAGCAATCCATAGTCATATGAAAAAATGCTCCAAATCATTACTTATTAAAGAAATGCAAATTAAAGCATCTCTGAGATACCACCTCACACCTCTCAGACTGACCAACATGACCAGAAAGGACAATGATCAATGTTGGAAGGGATGCGGGAAATCTGGGACACTAATACATTGCAGATGGAGCTGTGAACTCATCCAACCTTTCTGGAGAGCAATTTGGGATTATGCTCAAAGGGCAACAAAAATGTACATAGCCTTTGACCCAGCAATACCACTACTGGGTCAATACCCTGAAGAGATTATGAAAAAGGATAAAAACATCACTTGTACAAATATATTTATAGCAGCCCTGTTTGTGATGGCAAAAAATTGGAAATTAAGTGAATGTCCTTCAATTGGAGAATGGCTTAACAAAATGTGATATCATATATATATATATATATATATATATATATATATATATATATATACATATATAGATAGATATATGTGTGTGCATATATATATATGCATATATATATGTATATATAACTAGCAGCCCCTAACTTTTTTTTTCTAATTTGATGGTAATCATCCTTGGTCTTTGTTCAAAGTTCATAACTCTCAGGGTGGCTAGGTGGTGCAGTGGTTAGAGCACAGGCCCTGGAGTCAGGAGTACCTGAGTTCAAATCCAGCCTCAGACACTTAATAATTACCTAGATGTGTAGCTTTGGGCAAGCAACTTAACCCCATTTGCCTTGCAAAAACCTAAAAATGTTATATTATTATGTAAGTTCACTATCTCATAATTTATTTTTATTCCTTAAGGATATGATTTCTCTCTCATCACATTCAACTGAGATCAATGTATAAGATATAGCCAATGTTAAGACTAACAGAATGCCTTCTGTGGGGGGGGTAGAAAGCAAGAATGGGGGGATAATCATAAAACTCAAAATAAAATATTTCTTTAAAAAAAATTAAGGCAATGGGGTTAAGTGACTTGCCCAAGATCACACAGCTAGGCAATTATTGAGTGTCTGAGGTCAGATTTAAACTCAGGTCTTCCTGACTCCAGGTCCAGTACTCTATCCACTGCACCACCTAGCTGCCCCACCAATGTCTTGGAACAGAGTGTCATTATTTGCAAAATACTCTATAAATGACCCTCAAACTCTGCCATGAAATGGGGGGATGGGTCTTCTCATAGCTATTCATTGAAATTAAATTTGGTTATTTTAATTTTGTAGCATTCAATTTTCATGATCTTTTTTCTTCTCTTTTATATTGTGAACCAATGGTGGTATAATGGGTTTCTATTTCTATACTTGATTCTATTCATGTATCTTTCCAAGCTTCTTTGTATTTATCTCATTTATTGCCATTGTGACCAAGAATCACTCTAAACCTCAGGTTCTTCATCCGTAAAACTGAAGTGTACAAATATGGTCATCTAACATCTATAATCCAAGTTTCTAGAATTTACAGATTTTAGACACAGAAATGGGTCCAGGGAGAGATAACAACTTTGCCTAATATGAGCCAGTGAAGAGCCCAGGAGTACAAATTAAAATGTAGCCACTGGAGAGTAAAAGCAATAATTAATTTTCATTATTGCCTTTATAGACTTTGGAGAAAACTATGAGTAGGACTTCCCCTATTTGAAGAGGGAAACTCCAGATGAAAGTGTGGTCTCCAGAAAGAAGATAAGTGGCTATGTACAGTGATAGCAGTGAAGCAAACATCCTCATAAAACACATCTATCTAATTTAGATAATAAAAACTTCCTAGACAAAAGAGACTTTTGGGATTTGCCAAACTCTTCCACTCTGTTTAAAGATTAGGAAACAAAAGCAAAGTAAGTTTTCCTGAGAAAGACAGTCATTGACAAAGTCCACAGTAAAACTCAGGTTTCTTGTTATCCAGTACTATAATGCCATTACACCAAGATTTCTAAGGTCAAAGGAAAGAGTAACAAATACAATACTTATTCTTTCCTCTGCTCCCTATGATGCTTACATCAAACCCTTCCTGAAAAGACCAGAAATGAGTCAACATAGATATGGGGCAAGTTTCCATAAGTGAATCACGGACAAGAGATATGACCCTTCATTTCTTCATGAATATATATATATTTTATATATATGCATATGCATATATATATATGAAAGATACCTTTCCCTCCTTTATGAATGAGAATATGGGGCTGAAATAAAAGAATTGTGTTTAATCAGAAAATGACAAAATTAAAAGACAAATGAAACAAAGAATTGTCAATTCCTTAACCTGCGAAGACTGAAAATGTTTTTTTTCATGAATCATATGAAATGTGGAATTTTTTCCTCTCTTACAATATGCTACAACCACTTCCTACCATCCCTTTTTCTTTTCATTCATTTTTCTAAATGCCTAAGATTCTTTCCTATTGACTATTCAACTCCACTTTCTCATTTACTTTGATATTTCTATTTTGAACTTTGTATATGAGTCCTAATTATTCCAAGTGCCAAGTAATTGTTAAATAATTCTGATTGTAATTTTTAATAGTAATGAGAGTTGTCTTTTACACAATACCTTTCCTTTGTAAACTAATTTGATATTCCCAGCAAAAACCCTGTAATGTAGATGCAATTATATTTTTCCATTTTACAAATGAGGGAAATAAAGTTATAAGGGCTGAAGGGATTTGCCCAAGGTCACCTCTATCAGGTGACTTGAAGTTTATCCACTTGAGCATCTAGCTCAGAATATAAATATCTCTGCAGGCCACATATTGACTTAGAAAATCACATATGGTCATTATCTATGTACTATTACAATGTTAGGTATTTTGTTAAACATTTTTAATGTAATTCAGTCAATACTTGCTTCCTGAAACATATGTAATGCCAAAAGTTTGCCATTCCTCAGTCAATGGAAGTCTACTTTGTTTCCACTTCTTTCATATCCTTATAAGCATTTCTATAAATATTTTGACTCAATTGGACATATTGTTCTTATCAATCAATGGTCTCCTTGGGGTGTAAACTTAGTGGAATTTCTCAGCTAAAGGGTATAAAAACTTTAGTGGTTTTATTTCCAAGATTATGATTTCTTTCCCAGAATTGTCTTGTTATTCGTAAGCTACAATATTTTTTCAATGTTAATTAAGTCTTTCCTATGGACACATGTATTTTGGAATAGGTTGTACCTTTCCTTTAGAATATGATTTATCTAGGAGCACATTCTCTGTGTTATTTTGCAACTATATAAATCCACTGAGTTGCAGAGTTGGTTTAGCTTCTCGAATTGCATTCTTGTAATGAATCTCCTCTGAACTCATGTGTAGTTAAATCTTCATTTTCTTATCATATTTATTAACAAAGAATGTCTTTTTTAATAAAATAGAGTACTTTAAAAGAATTTATTTCATATGCAAAATACAATTCACAATAAACTTTATGAGTACTAGAGAAGTGTTCCTTCTTCAAAGGAGAAAAATAAACATTAGCATAACAACAAATAGTAAAAAATAAAAAGATAGATACATAAATAGAAAGCTCCCAATTATAAAATGTTAAGTCCTTGAAAACAGATGATGATTCCCCAGAATCAGATTTCCTTTCAATAAAGGAATAGAAACTTATATTGTGACAAAATCATTGACTTAATCCCAATAATTTTTACTTTGTGTAGAAATAATTCTTTCTAATGTTTGCATAATTTTAGGAAGGACTCAGTATTTGAAGAACTGAAAGTCGTTTTTTTATTCTGCAGTTTTCGAATTTTCTTGGTAGTGTACCCATAAACAGGAAGATGCTCCTGATCTCTACTTGCACAATCTCCCAGGCACAGTGACTATACTCTCTTCCTTGCAGGTACTGGCTTATTCCTTGGAAGTAGCTCTTCAAGGCCAGCCCGAGGTTCTGGCTCTCCAAGAAAAGGTCTTCCTACTGCCCATCTTGCCCAAGACACTTCTCCAGCTGCTGCAGCTGCTGACCCAGTCCAATGAGCAGTTGCATGAGCTGGGTCTGATTTCAAGCTGCAGGAACAGCTTTCAGACTGAAGATGGTGAAGATCTGTTGGAGCATTTCATGAATAATGACTCTGCCTTCCATGGCTTCCTTTGGGAACTTAAAGCTGGTCCAGTCCTTCCAAGATAGCACCAGGGGGAAATATGCTTATTTGGTTCAGAAGTGGGAAGTCTTCCTGCAATCCCTGAGTCAGATCACAACCCAGAGAGCAGAGGGAACTGGAGCAGACCTGCACCAGGGCAAATGGCAATAAGGTCTAGAAGGTCTTGGTGATGCTGATGGATGGTTTGGGTTTGGCTGAGCTGGGAGATCAGTGAGTCTTTGTCAGTGTCTTGGATATCTGGTCTTTGGGTTACTTTCTCTTAAATAGTGCTAAATGTAATTACTTTTCATTACTTAAAACGGAATTTCCACTGTCTTTTTTTTAACCTTAAAACCAACCCATCTTTTAAATCTTTGTAAAACTGCAAGCAAATTTCCCCCTTTTTGGAGAGTTCATAGATTAAATTCTTTGAGATGAGGCATACTATTTTACTTAAATTTTTCTCATTCCCTTGTAAGACACATATAGTCATTTACTAAATGCTTTTAATTTTATAACTAAAATATTTTTCACTACAATCCTCTCCCTAGTGCTGCCATTGCCAACATTTTTGATTAGGTCTTAATTATCTTTTTTTTTTCTTCCTTTGGTTTCAGGGTTATTCCTTTCTTCACTTCATTCCATGACCTCCCACTTACCTGTATGCCAGCTATTCAGACCAAAAATCTTATTTTGTTGAACTCAGCCCTTTCATGCCCATCATTCCCACCCTGTGACCTCATTCTCCTGATTAATGTTTGCCTTTCATCATCCACTACATCTAAGTATTCCTGCAGTCATACTTGATTTCACTGTGCTGCTATCTTGTAGTTATTCAAGTGTACAATGTCTGTGACCTGCCTTCCTTCACCTCATTCTTTCCAAATTTGAGATTTTATTCTGCTTAACTCTGTTGCATTTTTTGAAAATGTATGCCAATCTATTCCCCTACGACTTTCCTGAACAAACTTGCAATTTTTGATAAAACTAATATTTCATATGTTCTCTAATTATATGTGAAAGCAATTTCAGCATTTGGTTTTCTTTAAATTTTCGGTTCCATATTCTTTCCTTTTTCTGTCCCATCCTTACCTTGCCCCCCTGTGATACATCAACTAATTTGATATGTTATAAATGAGAAATTACATCAACTATTTTCATGTTAGTATTTTTGCAAAAGAAAACTTAAAAATTAAAGAAAGGGGTGGCTAGGTGGCACAGTGGATCAAACACTGGCCTTGGAGTCAGGAGTACTGGAGTTCAAATCCAGCCTCAGACACTTACTAGTTAACTAGCTGTATGGCCTTGAGCAAGCCACTTAACCCCATTGCCTTGCAAAAACTAAAAAAAAAATGAAAGAAAGAAAGAAAAATTAGTATGCTTGGGTATATATTTAGACAAAAACAGTTTTCTCTGGAGGAAGACAGATAGCATGTTGAAGTTGCCTTGAATCATTGTATTATTGAGAATAACTAAGTTATCCATGATTCTTCATTGTATAACGTTGTTGTTGTGATATAGTGTCTGCCTGGTTTTGCTCGCTTCACTTTGTTTCATTTTTATGTAACTCTTTCCAAAGTTTTCCAGATTTTTCTGAAATTATTCAGATCATCACTTCTTATAGCTTAGTAATATTTCATCAGAATCATATACTACAGCATATGGTGCCCTTTCCCTATTGGTTGGCATACTTTCAAGTTCTAATTCTTAACAACCTCAAAAAGTTACAAATGAAAAGTTCTGTAAGTATCTCCCCCCCCTTTTTTTTATCTATTTGGGATATAAATCTAACTGCTTTAAAGTATATGCACAGCTTTATGACTCTTAGCGCATATTTCCAAATTGCTTTCCAGAATGGGAGAATCAGTTTACAACTCAAGAAGCAGTGTGTTATATACTTCTAGCATTTAATAAAGCAATACTCCTGCTTGGAGACACTTGCCTAGGTGTATTGACTCCTATTGTTAGAATGTGAATTCCTAAATGAATGTCTTGTCATCACTTAACAGTGAGAATAAGTTACCTTCTCCAGTTCTTAATTCCAAGAGAAATTAGGTGCTAGATCAATTACTACAGAATTCATAAGGTAAAAATAGGGAAGTAACCTCACAAGGCAAAATACTTATCAATGAAGCGCAGAGATTGTTAATCCTTAAAGTGGTCACTCTTCAAACCTTAACCTCATCATCTAGGTTCTTGCATATTAGGGAGAAATTAAACTGTTTTCTCATGCCTTCAGTACTCTTCCAATCCCTGGATCAATTAGCAATTAAATAGCATTACCTTGTAGAAGGAAAACAAATTTGCAATGAGTTTATTTTGAGAATAGTTGGTGCCACAGTGGACCCTTTCTCTAAAAGAATGTGTTGTCTCTATACACAATATTCAGGTCAATGAGAAGGGGCAAGTGTTCTCCTGGGGATAGCTGGCTATCAGGAGGTGTGAGGATGAGTCTGTGTTGGCTCAAAAGCATGGACTCATAGATGAAATTTCCCTTTTAAAGAGCAAGAACACAGTCATCTAGATTGCAAGTGCTTTCAAACAAAGCAAAAATAAATATTATCATTGTTCTTACAGAAAAACAAAGGTACTATCCTTTAAAGTAGCATAAAAATTAACCAATGAAAACATATGTTTTATCCTGTAGAGCCTCCAGATTCATAAAGAAAATTTGATGGAATTGCAAAAAGACAAAGACATTTAGCTGAAGTCGTTGAATTAAATCTATTCGTGGTTTGTTTCATTGCTTTGCTGATTGTCTAGGTTTATTAAAGAAATAGGTGACTAATGTAGTTAAATTTAAAAATATGCTGTGTTTTTTGGGAGAGTTGTTTGTTGCCATTTTGCAGCCTACAGCAGTTTACTGTAAGTTATTATATGAGTGCCATTATATAAGCTATTACATGAGAGTCATAGTAGCATATCATCTAGGATGTTAAGTTTGGATCAAAAAGATTTGAATCGGGGTAGCTAGGTGGCATAATAGATAGAGCACCAGCTCTGGAGTCAGGAGTACCTGAGTTCAAATCCAGCCTCACACTTAATAATTACCTAGCTGTGTGGCCTTGGGCAAGCCACTTAACCCCATTTGCCTTGCAAAAAACAAGCAAACAAACAAAAAAAAGATTTGAATCCAATCCCACATGAGACAATTATTAGTTATAACCAGAATAAATTTCTGAGGTTTTCATGCCTTCCCCTATTAAAATGGACCTAATAATATTTATATTAAACGCCATATGAAGCAAATAAATGTACCATTTTAATAATATGTATATAATGCTTTAAATTTTTTCAGTTATTATAAGGAAATGTTTGTTTTCCAAACTTTTAATGTGATTAACTATTTTCCAAACAACAAGCAAAGCCCCATAGGCTGTATTCCTTCTAGGGTATTCAGTCTTACCTTATATTTCTTTCCAGATACTTTATGTAGCCACTCTAACCTTCATTTTTCTTCTCTTCCCTCTTATTCTCATTTCTTTGTCTTATATCATGCTCAATATCTTTTCTGATAGTTGTCATTAAAACCCCTTCTTTCTTATAATTCTGGAATTGCAACCAAATTTATTTTTAAAGAGTGTTTATTGATAGAGATTTTTTAGGTCAGAAAGAAGTTTATATTTTTGTAGATGATAATTTACACAAATAGTAATCAATGAAGGGAAAAGCAAGAAAAACAATAGTACTGACGACTAAATAACATAATTCTAAACAAATATGTCAAAGAATAAATTAGAGAAAAAGTTGATTTGGAAAAAGTCATAATGATGAGATAACACAGCAGCATATCTTTACTTATGTAAAAGAATGTTCAGAGAATACATTTTATAGCAAAAATAATTCCAGAACATTTACAAAATATTATGAACAGCAATGAACTGAACACATATTTTAATGCAATAAAAAACCCAAAGACAGAAAAGAAAATCTAGAAAATTCAAGAAAAAATGCATGATTTAGAATCATAAAGTTCTATAGAATTCATGTATATATATGTACACACACACATATATAAAATGAAGAACAACTTTATAGAAAAACACTAAGAAATTGAATATGTGCTTACCCAACAGTTAAAAACACAAGTTTGCCAAAAATCAATCAAAAAGAAGTCATAAAATAAAGAAAAATAAAAAATTTGAAATAATTTTTGAATTTTAGATTTTTCTGAGCTCTTCCCCCTTCAGACAACTTTAAATAGAGCCTCCAGAGCATTTTTGGAGCAAGACTCCACAAAAACATGGGGTGAAACAATGTTTCATCTCAGGAAAACTTGGAAGGGCAGGAAGGAAAGGTTTGTGTCACCAGAGTGAGAGGAGAACAGGGCTTCTCTAGCACAAGCTGCTCTAGCCTGGACCATGAAGTAATAAATCCACAGCCAGTCTATGGGGGGATGAATAAGTAGCTGCAGGGGCAGCTTCCACAGCTCTCAGTCTATAGACTGTAGGGAGCTTGGATGACTTGTCACACGCAGACTAGAGGGCTGTACTTGGCTGACTGTGGTGAAGCACTTTTGTGGAATGCCCCAAACAGGTTCAGGTCACAGTTGCACTAGCACACCAGAGTTTGTTTCCTTTCCCTGGATGGCTGGGAATATGTGGTGCTGGCCTGATCTTCCCTGCACTGTGCTCCTCTCACCTCAGGACAACAGACCTTTTCCAGCCAATTGATTCACTTTCTCTTTTGGTGGGTTCTGCCACTCTCAAATTTGTTTGGAGACTTTATTTAAAAATATTTGGAGCAATTTGGGGGATAACTCAGGCAAGTCCCTTGTCTTTCTCTGACATCTTGGCCCCACCCCAATTCTAAAGTACTTTTGATTAAAAATGCTATCGATCACCTGAGGAAAACTATAAAAAGTAAAATGTAAATTGATGCCAAATTTTTCAGTATTATTTCATTTTTTTCAAAAATTTCATGTGTAAAATTTTAACCTTTATATTTACAATCAAGATCCAAATTTTTCTTCCTCTTCCCTCTTCTCCCCCCATTCTGAATGTAATATTTAGCTGCATATAGCAAATATATGTGCTATCATCTGAAAACTGCCTGTTGATAGTTGATATTGTTTGACCATTTATTAATTGAGGAATGACTAGCATTTTTATGAATTTGATTCTTATGATTTGAAGCCTTGATCAGAGACTCTTACTATTAGGATTATTTTCCAGCTTTCTATTTCCCTTCCTATCTTGATTGCTTTAGTTTTATTTGTTTAAAAACCTTTTAGTTTAATATAATCAAATTTATCTGTTTTGCACTTTGTCATGTTTTCTATCTCTTCTTTGGTCATGAATTCTTCCCTTCCCCATAGGTCTGACAGGTCCACTATCCCTTCTCATCTAATTTGCTCTTGGTATCAACCTTAACGTCTAAATCATGCACATATTTTGACTTCCATTTTGGTACATGGTGTGAGGTGTTGGATTAAATCTAATTTTCTTTTCCAGTTTTCCAAATAGTTCTTGTCTGAGTTCTTATCACAAAAGCTGTGGAAAATGATTTTTTTTAACCTTGTAGGTAGAGTCATACAGTTAGATGATTCCAATCTTGTTGGCAATATCTAAAACATTATAACACATTGGGCACAAATCTGCTTCTTTCCATCAGTGTGTTGACCTTAGCCACATCAATGTCTTCTTTACTGCTTGCTTGATGTGATGCTTGCTACCTTGACTTTACAATGAAGACTTGGATTTTCTTGTCCTCAATGTACTTCAAAAATGATTCTATGAATACAGGAAAATTAATAATGGCATAGTTATCAAACTTCCTTCTCCAAAGCAGGTCACTTTTCCAAGGCTATTTAAGATTCCTTAAAAACCTTAGCAAGAAACATAAGGTAGGGGACATGGGCATTCCTTCTTTTTTTCTAGCTATGGGCATCCTTCAACTCTACCTTCTTGGCCTTCAAGACTTGGATTTGCTTTTACCTTGGGTGTTGTGAAAGCAATTGCTTTCTTTTTTAACTTCAGTGCCATCTTGGGAGAAAGGGGAAGCATATTTTAAACAAAAAAAAACTTTTTTCTTTGTTTTTCTTGGGATTTTTTGGTTTATTTTCACATGACTATAAATCAATATGTTTTGTATGAATGCATATGTATAACCTACATGAAAGTCTTTCCTTCTCAATGAGAATAGAGAAAATTGAGGAAAGGAAAAGATTTGGAATTTAGAAATTGGAAAATAAATGTTTAACATTATTTTCTCATGTAATTGGGAAAATATAAAATATTCAGTTGAAGAAAGCAAAGACAGGTTTATATAGAATGAAGAAACATTAGATATTATTTCCATAAATGCAAAAATATAGCCAAACTGTTCACTTTACACAATTACTGTTTGATATAATTTTTGAAATGGCAATAAAAGCAATAAGCTGTGAGCAAAATATTTAAATATTTAAAGAAATATTTATCTATTTTAAATTATTTATTTTATTATAAAATTATTAAAATTATTTAAAATATTTAAAGAAATAAAGAGAGGCAAAGAATTGACAGTTTTCTGTGGCACTTTGCTTTTCCTGAGTCTGTTTCTGGAACTTAAATTTTGCTCTGTCCATCCAGATGTACAAACCTGCACATTGAAAATGCTTCCTGACAAAACGAATAAAATACAAATGATGAAAATAGGAAGAGCTGAGGTTGACTTCCATCTTGGAAACTTATTAGTAGCTGACCTTGGACATGTCATTTAACTCAATGGTGTCAAATAGAAAAAAGAAACAGATCAATGAACTTTACAGGCCAATGAAACTTTTCAGTTGCAAAGAACAGGGCCAATAAACTTTTCAGGATCATACTGGGCTATTTATTGACTTTTATTTATTATTTTTTGCAAGGCAATGAGGTTAAGTAGCTTGCCCAGAGTCACACAGCTAGGTAATTATTAAGTGTCTGAGGCCAGATTTGAACTCAGATACTCCTGACTCCAGGGCTGGTGCTCTACCCCCTGCGTCACCTAGCTGCCCCTATTTATTGACTTTTTTTTCAATTGTTTTTTAATTTATTTTTTATTCTCATTTTGTACAAGTGTTTTTTTACATTAATAAAAAATTCTTGTTTACAAGTAAACAAAATACCCCTCCTCCCCCATGAATATAGATTTGCTTGGGAGAAAAAAGTAAAGGGGAGAGAAAAAAATTAAAATAAAAAAATAATAGTAATAATTGTAGGTATGGCCAGGTGGCACAATGGACGAAGCACCAGCCCTGGAGCCACGAGCACCCGAGTCCATATCCAGCCTCGTAAACCCAACAATCACCCAGCTGCGTGACATGCAAGCCACCCGATCCCCACTGCCCTGCAAAAACCAAAAAAAAAAAGAAAGAAAAAAAGACCCAAAATAAAATAAAATAAAATAGTAATAATAGTATGGGTGGCTGGGTGGCAGACAGAGCATTGGCCCTTGAGCCAAGAGCACCTGGGTCCAAATCCGGCCCCAGACACCCAAAGATCACCCTGCTATGTGGCCCCAGGCAGGCCATCCAGCCCCACTTGCCTTGCACCCTCCCCCAAATAATAATAACAAAAAATGTGCTTGAGTCTTTGTTCCAACACCAACAACTCTGTCTTGGGTCGATTTCATTCTTTATGATAAGTCCATCACAAAAATTATTTCCATATTTTTCCACCGTTGCCATTGCTGATCGCAACTCCCTCCTTTCTTATTTCTCCACTACCATGTACTCTACTTTCTCTCTCCTTTCACTCTGACTCTGCTGTAGGGTCGCTGAGTGGCGCAGCAGACAGAACCCTGGTCCTGGGGCCAAGAAGCCCTGAGCCCCCATACCACCCCTTAGGCCCAGAATCCACCTGGCCCTGTGGTCCTGGGCAGGCCTTCCAATCCCAGCCCCTTGCAAGAATTAAGAAAGAAAATGTGTTATATCTGGCGACTCCCCCCACCATGGTCCATCCTCTCCTCCTTTATTCATAGCCCCACCCCTTACCCCTGCTCCCAGCTCCTTCTTACTCCAGATGTCTATACCCCATTGAGTATATATGCTGTTTCCTCTCCTAGCCATCTCTGATGAGAGCAAAGGTTCCCTCATTCTCCTTTGCCTCCCCACTTCCATATCATTGCAATAGCTCATTGTAATAAAAAAAATCTTATGTGAGATATCTTGGACTATTCCCCCTCTCCTTTTTCTTTCTCCCATTCCATTTCCCTTTTTTTTTTTCTATTGACTCCATTTTTACACCATATTTTATCTTCGAATTCAGCTTTCTCCTGTACTTCAACTATAAAAGCTCTCTCTACCTGCTCTATTAACTGAGAAGGTTCATATGGGTATTATCAGTGTCATTTTTCTATGCAGGAATACATGCAGTTCATCCTCATTAAGTCCCTCATATTTCCCCCCCTCTCCTCCAATCTCCATGCTTCACCTGAGTCCTGTATCTGAAGATCAAACCTTCTGTTCAGCTCTGGCCATTCCAAAAGGACCTTTGAAATTCCCCTGGTTCATTGAAATTCCATCTTTTTCCCTGGAAGAGGACATTCATCCTTGCTGGGTAGTTCATTCTTGGCTGCATTCTAAGCTCTTTTGCCTTCCGGTATATTGTATTCCAAGCCCTCCAAGCTTCCCATGTAGCTGCTGCTAAGTCCTGTGTAATCCTGACTGCAGCGCCACGATATTTGAACTGTGTCCTTCTGGCTGCTTGTAATATTTTCTCTTTCACTTGGGGTTCTGGAACTTGGCTATAATATTCCTAGGGGTTGGTTTTTTGGGATCTCTTTCTCGGGGGGGATCGGTGTATTCTCTCCATTTCTATTTTGCCCTCTGCTTCTAGAATATCAGGGCAATTTTCCTGTAGTAATTCTTTGAAAGTGATGTCAAGGCTCTTTTCCTGATGACTTTCAGGTATTCCAATAATTTTTAAATTATCTTTCCTAAGTCTGTTTTCCATATTAGTTGTTTTTTCAATGAGATATTTCACATTTTCTTCTAATTTTTCATTTTTTTTGTTTTGAAGTATTGATTCCGATTTCTGTTAAATTCATCAATCTCCCTGAATTCTATTCTTTGTCTGAAGGATTTGTTCTCCTCAGAGAGTTTTCTTATTTCTTTTTCCATCTGGCCAATTTTGCTTTTTAAAGTATTCTTCTCCTCAATAACTTTTTGAACTGTTTTATCCATTTGACCTAAGCTGGTTTTTAGCATGCTATTTTCTTCAGCATTTTTTTGGATTTCCTTGACTAGGCTGCTAATTTCATTTTGATGTCTTTCCTGCATCTCTCTCCTTTCTTTTCCCAGTTTTTCTTCCAACTCCTTCATTTGATTTTCAAAGTCTTTTTTGAGCTCTGCCATAGCCTGAGCCCAATTTCTATTTTTCTTGGAGTCTTTGGATGCAGGAGCTTGTGCTTCCTCATCTTCAGACTGACTATATTAATCTTTCTTGGGTTCATAGATAATGTATTTCTCAATGGTGTTTCTCTTGTTTCACTGCTTGCTCATTTTCCCAGTCTAACCCTGTTTTAGGGGGTGCTTCCTGAGCTTTTGGGACACTCCCACAAGAGTCTCAGTGTGTGAGGCTCTGTCGTCCCTCCTGGTCTGTGAATGACCATAAGCGCCCCACTCTGCCACGGGGCTGAGGTGGGGGAGCCTGCTGTTCTATAGGTGGGGCCTAGACTGGGATCAGGATCTGAATGTGGTCAGAGCCCCAGAGTCCTGTTCCAGGGGCACAGGACAGAGCTCAGCAGTCTCTCTTCACTCCCCTCCCTCAGCTCAATGGGCTCATGCCCTGGGGGCTCTTGCTTCCCAGCTGCCTGCTTCTGTTTCTGGATCTGGGCTGTGGAAAAACCAAGCTACTGGCTGTGTGCCCTGAGTGCTGGGCTCCATGTCCTGGCTCTGGCAGAGGTCCCCCACTGTCCCCCCACTTTGTGCCCAGTGCTCCCTGGGGTGCAGCTCAGGAGACTCCCCCGCTGCTGTGAGCTGAGACTCCCAGCTCCCTGGGGCTGCCTCTGGGAGGCTGAAGGTCTTTGGCTCTGGTGGGCCACCCCTCTGGCAGGCCGCCTCTCCAATCCCGGGGAGCAGAGCCTTTCTGCTCTTTTCCAGGTTACCTTGAGTAGGAAAACTGCCTCGCTGGGTCCCTTTGTGGGTTCTGTCTCTCAAAAGTTTAGTTAGAGTCCTTAGCTGATGAATTTTATCAGAGAGCTCCTAAGACTCGATCCCTTCTTGTCGCCATCTTGGCTCCGCCCCCTATTTATTGACTTTTAAAACATCATATTATAATACTCTGTTTTCCTGATGTTTTATTTATATTATTTATATTATTTATATTATATATTTATATATTATATTCATTATACATTTTATTATATATTTATATATAAATATGTTTTATATATTTATATTATTAAATATTTTACATTTTAATGTGCCTGCATGATTTATACCTCTGATATTACTTATTTGAGCCTCTAATTGCCTGACTGATAAATGCAGCCAAAACAGGTGGTTTGAAAA
Source organism: Macrotis lagotis (assembly GCF_037893015.1). Classification (NCBI taxonomy): domain Eukaryota; kingdom Metazoa; phylum Chordata; class Mammalia; order Peramelemorphia; family Peramelidae; genus Macrotis; species Macrotis lagotis. Next base: position 193,412,200 of record NC_133666.1, read on the forward strand.
ATCAAATAAGATAATAAATGCAAAGTACTTAAGAAAGATTTAGGGAAGATATAAATGTGGGCAATTTTTATTACAAAAATGTGAGTTTTTTCTGGTTATGCCAATCATAAGAAATGTTCTCTATTAGATTTGACAGTGTGTTGTGCTTTGAGGATAAAAAAACATTTTTATTATTTAGTACCTTTGATCTCTTTGGTATTTAGACCAAGTAGTATTCTTGCTTGATCTAAGGATATGCTTCTCTCTGCAATGCAACTATGATATGGAACTTGATTACAGGCAATGAAGATGTAAAATGACACCCAGTCCTTACAAAGAGGTCCAATGCAAACTCTTTTTAAACAGTCAACTGATCTGCTTCCCAGCTATGAGTTGAGAGCTCCAGAAGTTGCTGTGGTTTCTGATGCATCACCTCCAAGGTACATAGCTATTCTTGTTGTGACTCACACTTTGTGCTGGGACTGGAAAAATCTCATTTCTATCTTTTTTTTTTGGTTGTACTGATTAAGAATTCTATTTGTAGCCCTAGTTCAAAGTTCTTTGTGGTTAATGTTGGGAGTTATCATACTGCCTTTACTGTCATTATGGTTTTGCCTCAGAAGAAAAACAATGATTTGTCAATTATCGAATGTTAAGCATTGAACTAAGCTGAGCTTGCTACTTACAGAGCAAAGACAGTCCCTGCTCTCATGCAGTCTCCATTCTTTAAAAGGACAACAACATCTAACAGTACCTACATGCCCCACTGAATTTTTTTATCATCTTTCTGGAGAGATAAGACTTATAAGAAGAAAAGATGAAAGAAAAAAAGGCCAGCAAAATTAACCAATGTATTGAAATAGAATGACATCATGTGCAAAGTATGCTACTAATGGCCTCCCAATTCTGCAATGAAGTAGGGGGAATATATCTTCTCATATCTATTCTTTGAGTTGAAATTTAGTTATTTAATTTTGTAGCATTACATTTTGATACTTTAGCTGGAAGTGGTGTTTGTTCTTTTTTATTTTCAAGTCATTGGAGGTAAGTTGTTTTTCATTTTTCTGCAAGTGTACTTGAATCATGCATCTTTCCAAGCTTCTCTGCATTTATCACATTTTATTGCCTTTGTGACCATAAAGCCCTCTAAGTCTGAGGTTCTTCATCTGTAAAATGAGGTGTCCAAGCATTGTGATTTCACAGCCATAATTCCAACTGCTAGGTTTGGGGAATTATATTTTATTTCTTTTCTTTATGTGAAAAACCACAAGGAGGTGGACAATAATGGTTCTAGGGAGAGAAAATAATTTTGCCAGGTCATGAGCCAGTGAAGGGTCAAGGTGAAAAATATAATATAACATAATCACTTGAGAATAACCATATTTTAAATTTCCATTATTGTCTTTGCTAAGTTTGGAGACAACTATAACCCGGGAAGCCCCAGATGAAAGTAAGGCCTCCAGAGAGAAGATAAGTGGATGTATGTGATGACTGCAGTGAAACTAACAACCTCATAAAACATAAAAAATCCAATCCTTATATCAAAAACTTTCTAGACAGAAAAGACTTTAGAATTTGCCCAAACTACTCCCCTCTGTCTGAAGATTAGGAAACTGAAACAACAAGATGCTGAAGTAAATTTCCACAAGACAGTAATTCAGTGAGACAAAATTTCAATTGAGGTTTCTTGGTACCCAATTCAGCAATGCTATTATACCAATATTTCTAAGGTCAAATAAGAAATAGGAAACCGTTAATGTTAAAGAACAGCACACATTAGTCTTTTTCCTTCCTCTGCTCCCCATGCTCTGCTTACCCCAAACCCTATGTGAAAAGACAAGAAAAGAGTCAACACAGCAATGGGGCAAGTTTCCATCAGTGGATCACAGACAAAAAATATGAGCCTTCCTCTCTTTGTGAATTTCCTTTCCCTCCTTTATTGAATGAAAGTGTTGGGTTTAGCTATTAAAAATGTGCCTGATTAAAAAATGATAAAATTGAAAGAAAAAGGAATAATAAATACCAGTGACTTTACTTGGAAAGACTAAAAGTGGTTGATTTAATGAATCACCATAATTGTGAAATTTTCTCCAATCCTATAATATGCTACAACTATATCTTGCCATCTTTTATCTTTTTATTCATGATTCCAATTGTCTAAGCTCCTTTTCTATTCACTATTCACCTTCACTTTCTCATTTGCTTTGATATTTCTGTTTTAGAACCAGTAAACTATCCATAATGAGAACACTTCATGTAGGAGAAATTGTTGAAAAATTCTGATTGATTGTTAAGAATCTTGAGATAGTCATCTATACAATAACTAAATTTCAACTCAAAGAATAGATATGAGAAGATATATTCCCCCTACTTCATTGCAGAATTGGGAGGCCATCAGTAGTGTACTTTGCACATGATGTCATTCTATTTCAATACATTGATTTATTTTGCTGGCCTTTTTTTTCCTTTCATCTTTTCTTCTTATAAGCCTTATCTCTCCAGAAAGATGATAAAAAAAAAATTCAGTGGGAAATGTAGGTACTGTTAGATGTTGTTGTCCTTTTAAAGAATGGAGACTCCATGAGAGCAGGGACTGTCTTTGCTCTGTAAGTAGCAAGCTCAGCTCTTAGTTCAATGCAAAACACTTTCTTTAAGCTACTTTCCTTTTTAATCTTAAAACAACTCCATTTTAAAAATATTTATGAAACTGAAAATTGATCCTTCTAAAGAGTTTTCAAATTAAGCTCTTTGACATTAGGCATCCTATTTTACTTATTTTCCCTCATTCCATTGCAAGGTACATATAGTAATTTGCTAAATGCTACTAATTTTAGTGCTGAAATATTTCTCATTCTGGTCCTCTTCCCATTACCTCCACTGTCATTGTCTATGTTTAGATCTTCTTTATCTATTGCCTTCCTTTGGTTTCAATGGTATTCCTTTTTGCACCTCATTCTATGGTCTCATCTTTACCTGTTCTACCACTATTCAGACTAGAAATCATATTTTGTTGTACTTAGCCCTTTCATTCCTACAGTTCTCACCCTGTGACCTAGTCCTCTGCATAAATGCTTGTCTCACATTATCTATTACATCTTAGCCTCCCTTTAGTCACATTTTATTTCACTGTGCTATCTGATAGCTAGCCATGTGTATAACCTCTATGATCTATGTTCTCTTACCTCCCTCTTCCCAAATTTGAGAGCTTTGTTCTGTCATGTTCTTGAGAAGGTATACAATCTGTTCTCCTATGACTTTCCTGAAAAACTTTTAACTTTTAACTTAAAATGGCATTTTATTTGCTCTCTAATTTTACATTAAAACAATTTAAACATTTGTTTTTCTTTTAAGTTTTCAGTACCATATTATTTCCCTTTTCCCTCCCATACTCCTTTTGCCCCTCTCTGATAGAATAAGTTGTCTGATTTTGATTATACTTGAGAAATCATATAAACCATTTTCACATTAGTCATTTTGTAACAGATAAGCAAAAAAATGGAACTAAAGTATGTTTGAATATATATATTCAAACAATATCAGTTCTTTCTCTGGAGTAAGATAGTATATTGAAGTTGACTTTGATCATTGTATTATTGGGAAGTCCTAAATTATCCACATTTCTTCACTGTATAATATTCCTATGTGCAACATCCTTCTGGTTTGGCTTACTTCACTTTTGTTCAGTTTAAGTAAGTCTTTCCATATATTTCTGAAATTATCCTGAACAATATTTTTTATGGCACAATAACATTCAATCACAACTATATATATATATATATATATATATATATATATATATATATATATATATATATATATATACAAATCACACACTTTATTGAGCCATTTCTCAATTAATGGGCATACCCTGAATTTCCAATTCTTCACCACCAAAAAAGTTGCCTTGAATATTTCTGTACAAGTCTTTTCCCATTTTATTTGATCACTATGGGATCTAGCAGTTATATTTCTTCATCAAAAGATATACTTAGTTTTATAGTTCTTTGTGCATAATTCCAATTGCCCTCCACAAAGTTTGGATCAATAGAAAACTCTACCAACTGTACATTATGTGCTTCTAAAATTTCAGAAGAGGGGCAGCTAGGTGGCACGGTGGATAGAGCATTGGTCTTGGAGTCTTAATAATTACTTAATAATTACTTAGCTGTGTGGTCTTGGGAAAGTCACTTAACCCCATTGCCTTGCAAAAAAATAAAATAAAATAAAATTTCAGAAGAAAATATCCCTCATCTTGTAATCCCTGTCTTTTCTAGTGATTAAATAGTATTACCACAGGGAAGGGAAGTCAGCTTCCAAAAGGTTTATTCTAAGAAAAGTTTGTGCCACAGGGGACCCCTTCTCTAAGGTAATGCTTTGTCTCCATATACATCATCCTGGTCCATGAGAAGGGATATATCCTGGGAACAGCTGGCTTTCAGGATGATGTGAGGATAACCTTGTATTGACTTAAATGCATGAACTCATAGAAGAGATTGCACAGTCAAAGAGCATTAGAACAATCATCTAGAAGACAAGTGCTTGCAGACAAAGCAAAAATAAAAATGATCATTGCCCTTACAGAAAATCAGTCACTATACTTTATTGTGGTATAAAAAAATTAACCAATTAAAACATGTATGCATTGTTATGTAGAGCCTCTAATTTCATAAAGACAATTTAACTGAACTGTAAAAATTAAATGACATTTACATGAGTTTGTTGAATTTGATCTATTAACACATCACAATATGCCTTAGTTTGAGGATTCAAAGAATCAAAGGAATTATTCCTAAAGTTCCTTCTAGCTCCATCATTCTTTTGTTTTAAGATCTATGCCTCAAGAATGAGAAAAACTTTTATTTTATTAAGACAGATTGGCAAGACTATTTCAGGGAGTCAATTGTAAGCTCAATTTTTACTCACATCATGATGTTGAGTAAGGCAGTGACTCATCCTGTGGATTCCCTTTTGACACTTGTTCTACCATGAGACAGTCGGGGTTCTATTGAGGTTGTGGGATGTCCACTCAAATAGCCTAACTTGGTATTTCCTTAGTAAGTGATAGAGCAGCTGTCTGTGTAAATTATCTGTATCCTACAGATTCACAGAATCCCCTCAGCCAATGATCCAGTCCCAGATACATCTCTTTTACTTACCCGGACATATTTCGATCATGGCTCTGTAGTTTTGATTTTGCTGGTACCCTGAAGTGATGAGCTCACTGCACTGGGATTACCTCAGCACAATTTGCTTCATTGAGCAGAGAGGAAACTATTGTTCTCTATTTCTGTTTTTCAGTATTTGCATAAGCTGACTTTCCTTTTGTTTTTTCACATTCCCTTTACCCTCCAGGAATTTTTGACCAAGAGAAAACAGAATTCTGATGCTTTAAATACACCCAAAGAGGAATTTTGCATCCTTTTATGTCTGCTACCTGAATTCATTTCAAAAAAAAATCTAGAAGGGAGAGAAATTGTTCTATTTTTGTTAATGATACCAGTGTCATCCCTGGTTCATTGTGGAATCATTTATGGTTTCTTTCCCCTTCTTCTTCTACATGTAGTTCATTCACAGGCTCTTTGTAGATCTCTGCAATGTGCCTGCAATTAGTTTGTCTCATCTTCCACAACAACCATCCAATTTAGGTCCTGATCTCTTCTTGCTAATGTTATTCTCATTTTTTCCTAATTCTTTTACCTGAGCCCAAGTCATTCTCTGTACAGTCTTTCCTCCTGAAAATGGACTGAGTCATTTTACATTGCTCTAACATAGACACTCTTACTCAAATTCTCCCTGTGGCTCTCCATTGCCAACTATGGGGAGAAAAGAATACTAGAGTCAGAGAAATTAGGACCTGAGTATAAATCCTATCTCTTGCACTTCCTAACTGTGAAAACTGTCTCTTCCTGTCACAGAGTGAAGAACTTTGTTAAATAATGTATATAAAATGTTTCACAAACATGGATATTCTGGAGACTGCTCATATCAGCTCATTTTCATCATGGGTATGAATGCTTCAGATATTGGCAAACATTACAGATCATGACTTGTTTTTTATTGCTTTGTTGATTATCCAGATTTAAGAAAGGAGTGGAAAATAGTGGCTAATGTAGTTCTCACTTAAAAGTACACTGTGTTTTTACAGAACTGGTTGTTGAAATTTAATAGCTTACAACAGTTTATTGTAATCATTATATGATTGCCATTATATAAGCCATTACATGAGAATCACTTCACCTGGGATGTTTGATTTGGAGTTAAAAGGCTTAAATCCATTTCCTCTGGGACAATTATTAGTTATAACTAGAGTAAATTAGGCTCTCATAGCTTCCATTTCTTCCCCAGTTAAAATAGACCCAATGCTATTTATATTATCATGAAATAAATAATAATTATCCAATTTAATATTATTTTTATAGTGCTTTCAAGCTTTTCAAATGTAATAATATATAAATGATATATTATAGATTTAAAAAGTTTTTGAAAAAGCAATACTTTTTATGTTCAAAATGGTACAATGTTTAGGACTAGATGGGTTTTTGCACAGTTAAAAGAGCAATCAAAAAGTGAAAAGTAGAATAGGTGTTAAAATAGCCTAGATTAGACAGGGACTTGTCTGAGCTCTCCTACTCTTCAGACAACTTTAAATAGAGCCAGAAACAAATTCTCCAGTAGCAGAGTCCATAATAGCATGGAGAAAAAAAAAATCTCTAATTTTAGGACAACTTAGAAGGCAGGAGAAAGGTCTATGTCACCAGAGTGAGAGAAGAGAATGGGGTCTCTCTAGAGTAAGCTGCTCTAGGCTGGGCCATGAAGCCACAAATCCACATCAAGCTTCTGAGTAATTGAATCAGTGGCTGCAGTGGAAGCTTCCACAGCTCTCAAAGCACAGATTGTAAGGAGTTTGGATGGCTGTTCACAAGAAGACTTTAGGGGGTGTATTAGGCATGGTACTGGGTGAAGGACTCTGATATATAATTCTCACACTATCTTTCCTGGATTTATTTTTGTAGCTCATTAGCTCTTCCTAGGAAATATTTCACATTTTCTTCTATTTTTTTTCATTGTCTTGATTTTGTTTCATGTTTCATGATTTTGATTCTTCATGTCTCCAGGAATCATTAACTTCCACTTGCCCAATTCAAATTTTTAATGAATCATTTTCTTCAGTTAGCTCTTGTACCTCCCTTGTGATTTAGCTAATTCTACTTGAGATTTTCTTCTTTAATGGATTTTAGGCTTCTTTTAGAATTTAGCTTATGCTGTTTTTCAAGTGATTTTTTTTCTTCCATTTTTTTGTGATTCTTTTCCCAAATTTTTACTCCTTTTTTAAAGATTTTTGTGGTCTTAAGACCATTTTCTTTCACATTTTTTCCTCTACTTTTCTTCCTTGATTTTTTAATTGGAGTTCTTACATGACCTAAAATCACATTTTCTTATTTTTGAAGCTTTGGATGCAACAGTTTTGTTTCTGTTCTCTTCTTATCTGATATCTGATCTTCCCCATCATCACTGTAACTTTCTATGGTTAGATTCCATTCTTGTTGTTTGCTCATAATCTCAGTTTATATAGAACTTTTAAGTTTATATGTTAACACTGAAGTATGCTTCCATGATGGAAGGGACATTATCCTATGTGTTAGATTTTTTGATGAAACCCTTTTCAGAGATATTTTTGGTAGTCTTTGATGTCTCAGTTCTTCTAAGATGGTATGATCTAAGGAGAAGTTTTTAACTCCTCTCCTGGTCTGTACTCTGGTCTGTGGGTGACCACAAGTATTCATTCTGCACTGGAATTGTGAGGAGGGTTCTGGCTCTGTGGTGGCAACAAGCTCTGTTGTGATAATGCTTCTCCTCTCCTAGGACTGCAACCCTAGACTGTGACCTAAATCAGAGTATGAGCAAAACTGCAATATCCTAGCTCAGGGATAGCAAAGAGACCCCTGTAATCTCCTTATGGCATCCTTAAGAGTCTGTGGGCTGAGAACCTGGGAACCTGCCTTGGCTGCTAATGCAATGGTTCCCAAGTACTGCTCATAGTCAGATGGAGTTGATTCTGAAGCCTGCATTGGACTGTGCTCCACTCTCACCCTGGTCAGACAGATTTTTCCGGCTAAGCTTATATTCTTTGCAGTCTCTGGACTGAGGTGTCTGGAAACTCCCAAGTTGCTACTGACACAGTAGCCTGGTTTCCTGTACCTGGATGGCTGGTGTTCAGTGCTGACCTGGTCAGATCTGCACTGTGCTCCTCTCTCACCTTAAGGCAATAGACCTTTCCTAGTCAATCTTCCATATTCCTTTAGACAGTAAAATTTTTTACCTTTTAGTGTGATCTGCCACTCTATAATTTGTTTAGAGTCATTATTTATAGGTATTTGGAAGAGTTTGGGGGAGAACTTGGGGCAGTCCTTGGCTTTCCTCTAACATCTTGGCTCCACCCCTGATTCTAAAGAACTTATGATAAATGCTATCTCCAAAGAAAATCTAATGGAATCAAAATGTAGATCAATGCCTACTTTTCAAACAGTATTTCTTTTTTCCCCACAATTCCACATCAATAAAATTTAGCAATCATATGTAAATGTGCTCCAAATTTTTCTCTCTCATTTTATTCTCTCCTTCAGAAAATGGTAGGCAATTGGATACAATATATACATGTGCTGTCATGGATTTTTGTAGTATATAGGGGCAGTTAGGTGACCCAGTGGAAAGATCACCAGTCCTGGAATCAGGAAGCCCTGAGTTCAATTCTGGCCTCAGACACTTAATAATTACCTAGCTGTGTAACTTTGGGCAAGTCACTTAACCCCATTTCCTTGCAAAAAAACAAAAGAAAAAACAGGTGAGCCCCCCCAAAATGGGTACACCTGGGACACAATAGGTAGTATGGTAGTATACATATGTGTGTGTTTGTGTGTGTGTGTGTGTGTGTGTGTGTGTGTGTGTATGCTATCATCTAAAAACTGCCTGTTCCTATCCTTTGACCACTTAGGAATAGGGGAATATCTTGTATTTTTACAAATTTAACTCTGTTTTCTATATATGTTTGAGAAATGAACCTTTTGTAGAGACATTTTCTATTAGAATTATTTCCCAGCTTTGTCCTTTTCCTTCAATTCTTGTTTGCATTGATTTTTCTTCTGCAAAATCATTTTTATTTAATATAAACAAATTTATCTGTTTTACATTTTGTCCTTATTTCTATTTCTTCGTTGGGCATAAATTCTTTCCTTCCCCATAGATCTGACAAGTAGACATTTCCTTGCTCTTGTAATTTGCTTATGATGTTACCCTTTATGACTGATACATACACATATTTTGACCTCATTTTGGTACATGGATTTTCATCTCTGAGTTGAGAGCTCCTGTAGCTGCTGTCATCACTAGTGTTGCACTCTTAAGTTGTCTTGGCCTGGGAATTCTCTTATTTCTACATCTTGTTGATAGTGCTGTTTCAGAATTCTATTTCTAATATCAGTTGAAAATTATTTGGGGGAAATGTGGGTAGTTACTATGCTGCCTTTACTCTGTCATTTTGGTTTTGCCTTAGAAAAAGCATTTATTAATCCATTATCATATGTTGAACACTGTGCAAAGAGCAGAGTTTGCCACTTACATAGCAAAGACAGTCCCTGCTCTCATGGACTTTCTGTTCTTTAAAAAAAAATTATCATTTCCTACTATATCCTTCTTACCAGTTAGCCCTTATAAGAAAAAAAAGAAGGAAATAATTAAACAATATATTGAAATAGTGATATTATGTGCCAAGAACTCTACCAATGGCCCCTCAGCACTGCAAGGACATGGGCAAATATGTCATCTCATATCTATTCCTTGAGGCCATATTTGGTCATTTTAATTTTATAGCATTTTCATGGTCTAGTTGAATGTGGTGTTTGTTCTTTTCTTTTACTTTGTAAGTCATTGGAAACATATTGGTTTTAATTGTTCCTTTAAATTCATGTTAATCACTTGGTGCATCTTTCCAAGCTTCTCTGTATTTCTCACATTTATTGCCATTATGGCCATAAACCTCTCTAAGTCTTGCTCTTCATCTATAAAATTAGGTGACTAAGCATAGTAGTTACATACCTAAATCCAAGCTACAGTATTTAGGGATTTTAATCTAACACTTTTGTTGACATGAACAAACACAACAAGGGACAGAAATGGTTCTAGTGAGAGAAAACAATTTTGCCTGATGCAGTGAAGATCCCAAGTGCAGAGTAAAAAAAAAAACAAATGTAATGACTTGAGAGTAAAAGAAATGATTAATTTTTTGTGTATTGTCTTTTATTATCTTTGGAGAAAACTATTCACGACTTCTGCTATATGAAGAGTGAAATACCAAATGAAAGTGTGGACTCCAGAGAGGAGATAAGTGTATGTATGTTATGATTTAAGTGAAGCAAACATCTGCATAAAACACATTTATCCAATTCAGATATCAATAACTTTCTGAACAGAAGAGACTTTGAATTTGTCAAATCAAATCCCTTCTATGAAGATTAGGAAAGTGAAACAAAGAGAGGACAAGCAAGATATGTTTCCCTGAGACAAGGTAATCTGTGAGAAAGTTAGCATTAACATTCAGGTTTCTTTGTTCCCAATCCAGTGATGCCATTACACCATGATTCTCTAAGGTTAAATGATAGTTAAAGATACCCAAACATTATTCTTTTTCCTTCCTCTGGTCCTTATGCTTTGCTTACCCCAAACTCTGTCTGAAAAGACAAGAAAAGTGTCAGTATATAAATGGGCCAAGTTTCCATCAGTGAATCCCAGTCAAAGGATATGACCCCTCACCTCTTTAGGAATATAGGACAGTACCATTTCCCTGCTTTATGAATGAGAATATAGGGTAGAGTTTAACAAATTGTGCCTGATCAGAAAATGCAACAACTGAAAGGCAAATGTAATAGGGAAATATCAATTCCTTTATTTGTGAAAACGCAAAAGGATTGTTTTCATAAATCACCTGAAATGTGGAATGTTCTCCTCTCTTGTAATATGATACCACTATTTTCTGCCATTCTTTTCCTTTTAATTCATGATTATAAATGGATAATCTCCTTTCCTATTCTCTATTCACTTCCACTTTCTCATTGACTTTGATATTTCTCTATTGACCCTTTAAATTCTCTGTAATGGAACACTCTGAGTAGTAATAATTTTTGAATAATTATGATTATAATTATTGATAATACTGCGGGTTGTCATTTTATACAACACTTCCAAATGTCAACTAATTCCATTCTCACAAAAAAGAACCCTCTAAGCTTCTACCTGTAGGGTAGGTGCTATTATTTTCTCCATCTAACAGATGAGGAAAATAAAATTGAAGGAGCTGAAGGGACTTGCCCAAGGTCACCTACCTAGAAAATGCCCCTGTCGGCATTTTAAGATCTGCCTAACTCCAAGCTTTTCCACTATGAAATCTAGTTCTGAAGATAAGGAACTTTGCAGTCCACAGATTGACTAAGAAAAATCACATATGATTTTCTTTGTTCCATTATATTCTTAGGTATTTTGTTAAACATTTCCCAATTATATCTTAATGTTTTTCAGACAGCACTTGAGAATGTTGCTGGTTGCAATATAACCAATGGTCCTAGTTTTCCCATTTCTCAGTCCAAGGCAGTCTACTTTGTTTCCAATTCTTTCCAAACACTAAAAGTGTTCCTGAAAATATTTTGGCTCCACTGGAGACATTCTTCTTACCAATGGTTTCCTAAGAGTGTAAACAAAATAAAGGAATTTCTCAGCCAAAGGGTATGGAAATTTTAGCTCCTTTAATTCCATTATCATTATTTCTTTGCCAGAATTGGCATTATTTTAAAGCTCCACAGCTTTGTCTCTGTCATGTCTTGCCTATGGACACATGTATTGTGGAACCAGTGACACATTTCCATTAGAGTGTAATCGTTCTGAGGCCACAGTGTCAATATGGTTTGGCATCCACCAAGTAGCACAACCCCTTGAAAATTGATGATTTAGTTTCTTGAATTGTATTCTTGCCCTGAATGGTTAAATGAACATTGTCACATGAATCTTCTTAATAAAATAATTTTATTCATAAAAATGTGTTCTTTAAATTTTTGTATTTCATTTGGCAATAAAAACAATTCACCATATGTTAAATATAAGTACTAGAAAAATATACCTTCTAAGAAGAATAAATATAAATATTGCCATAAAAATAAATAGTATAAATAAAAGATAGATATAGAAATAGAAGTCCACAAATTATAAACTGTTCAGCTATTGAAGGCAGATGATGATACTCCTTTCAACCAAGGAATGGCAACTTATATTGTATTAAAATCATTTAGTGAATGCAGATGATTTTTAGTTGGTGTAGAAATAATTCTTTCTGTTTGTTAATTTTAAGAAGCAGTCAATAATTTGAAGAACTGAAAGTCATTTTTTCTTCCTCAGTCTCTGAGTTTTCTGGTTAGTTTACTCATGAACAGGAAGACCCTCCTGATCTCTACTCTCACAATTTCCCAGGCACAGTGGCTATATTCTTTTCCTTGCAGGTACTGACTTATTCCTTGGAAGTAGCTCTTCAAGGATAGCCTGAGATTCTCATTATCCAAAGTTTCTTCCCACTCCACACCTTGTCCAAAACACTTCTCCAGTTGTTGCAGCTGCTGATCCAGTCCAATGAACAGTTGCATGAGCTGGGTCTGATTCCAAGCAGCAGGAACAACTTTCAAACTGAAGATGGTGAAGATCTGTTGGAGCATCTCATGAACAATGACTGTGGCATTCCCCCTCTGAAGTTGGCTGCCTTCCATGGCTTTCTTTGGGAAATTAAACCCCATCCAGTCCTTCCAACATGGCACCAGGGGAAATGTGCTCATTTGGTTCAGAAGTGAGAAGTCTTCCTGCAGTCCTTGAGTCAGGTCACAGCCCAGAGAACATAGGGAGCTGGAACAGAGCATCACCAGCGCAACTGCAAACAAGGTCCAGGAGGTCATGGTGATGCTGATGGATGATTTGGGTCTGGCTGAGCTAGGAGATCAGTGTCTCAGTGTCTTGGGTATATGGTCTCTGGGCTATTCTCTCTCTGTCTTAAATAGTACTGAATGCAATTATCATTACTTTAATGGAATTTCCACTTTCCTTCAGCTACTTTCCTTTTTTATTTTTAAACAAGCCTATCTTTACAATATTTGTGGAACTGCAACCAAATTTACCCTTAGAGTTTACAGATTAAGCTCTTTCAAATGAGGCTTCCTATTTTTCTCATTCCCTTATAAGGCATATATTGTCATTTACAAAATGCTATTAGTTTTGTCCCTGAAATATTTCTCACTCCAGTCCTTTTCCCACTAATTCCATTGCCATCATCTATGTTTCAGTCTTCCTTACCTTGTATATTCCTTGGTTTCAATGATATTCTTTCCTTTACTTCAATCCATGGCCTCCTCTTTACCTATTCTCCAACTATTCAGACAATAATCATATTTGCCCTTTCATTCCTATAATTCCTATCTTGTGACCTAGTCCTCCCGATAAAGGGTTGTTTCACATCATCCACTACACCTACACCTTTCTCCTGTCATACTTGATCTTACTCTGCTGCTATCTTCCAGTTAACCATGTGTATAACCTCTGTAGTCTGCCTTCCCTTACCTCATTTGTTCCAACTATGAGAGCTTATTCAGGTTAACTCTGTCACATTCTTGAAAAGTTATGCCAATCTAATCCCCTGTGGCTTTCCTGAACAATATTGTAACTTTTTAAAAATAATGTTTTATTTTTTCTCTAATTGAACATGAAAGTAACTTCAACATTTACTTTTCTTTAAGTTTTCAGTACCATATTCTTTCCCCTTTCCCTCACATATTCCCTTTGCCCTTCTCTGATACAATGAGCAATCTGATATAATTATTTATGAAAAATGTGGTAAACCATTTTCACCTTAGTAACTTTGTAAAAGAAACCAATATATAATAAAGGTAAGTTAAAAATGATACGCTTGAATATGTAGTCAGACAACATAAATCCTTTCTCTGTAGGAAGATAGCCTGTTGAGCTTATCTTGGATCAATGTATTATTGAGAATTTCTAAATTATCCACAATTCTTCAATATATAATATTGTTACAATATACAATGTCCTCCTGATTTTGCTCCCCTCACTGTGCTTCAGTAATTCTTTCCAGGTATTTATGAAATTATTTTGATCATTCTTTCCTACAAAATACTAATATTCCATCACAACCATATACAACAGCTTGTTGAGCCATTTCTCAGTTGATGAGCATGCCACCAGTATCCAATTGTTAGCTTCACCAAAAGAGCAGCTTTGAATGTTTCTGCACAAGTGAGTCTTTTCCCCTTTTTGTGATCTCTATGGGATATAGATGAGGCAGTATTTTTGATGCAGTATTCTGCATCAAAGGATATAGGCAATGTTATAACTCTTTATGGTTGGATTAGTTTACAACTCCATCAATAGTATATTATGTAATATGTAAGAAAATCCTGGCAATATTGACCCTGTAGTTTGATTGTGCTGGTACACTGAATTGCTGAGCTCACTGCACTGGGTTTACATCATCTAAATTTTCTTCATTAACAAGAAGTGAAACTATGTTCTCTACCTCTGTTTTCAGTATTTGACATGAGTTCACTTTCCTTATGTTTTTTTCACATCCCTTTTACTCTTGAGGAATTTTTGATCTAGAGAAAAACCAAATTCAGATGGTTTAAAATCTCAAAGATAAATTCCACATCCTTTTATGTCTATTACCTTAATTCATTTGAAAAATCTCAAGAAGTGACAGAAGTTATTCTATTTTTTTTAATGATACCAATGTAATCCTTGATTCACCTTGGAATCATTTATGATTCTTTTCTCCTTCACCCTCTACATGTAGTTCATTCACCAGCTCTTTGTGGGTCTCTGCAATGTGCTTGCAGTTAGTTTATTTCACCTTCCACAACAACCATCCTATTCAGATCATGATCTCTTCTTGCTAAAGCTTTTTGATTTAATTTTAATTTTTTTCCAAATTTATATTCTATTTTTTTCTTGAGCCCAGGTTATCCTCTGTCAATTCACTCCTCCTGAAAATGGAGATATTAATCTTGCATTGCTCTAATATAGATACCCTTACTCAAATTCTCCCAGTGGCACTCCATTACCAACCATGGGGAGAAAAGAATACTAAAGCTGGAGAAATTAAGTCCTGAAAGTAATCTCACCATTTTGCACTTACTAACTATGAGTCCTATCTCTCCCTGTTACGGTGCTGAGGACTCTTTAATAGTTTATATAAAGTGCTTCACAAACCAGAATATTCTGAAGACTTGCTCATATCAGCTAATTTTCACATGTTTTCATCTTGGCTATGAATACTTCAGAAATAGGCAAATATTATTATTTCATCATGGTTTGTTTTATTGCTCTTGTTGATTGTCTAAATTTTAGAAAGAAATGGAAAATCGGTAGGTAGCTAATGCAGTTTAAAATTAAAGTACAAAGTGTAGTTTTTGGAGGGCTGGTTGTTAGAATAGTTTATTGTAAATTATTAGAGCTATTATATAATCTGTTACATGAGAGTCCCTGTATCATATCATCTAGGATGTTAGGTTTGAACCTAAAATTTTGAATTCAATCCCACTTGAAGCAATTTTTAGTTATAACTAGAGCAAATTACTAAGGTTCTCATGCCTTCCATTTCTATCTCTATTAGAATGAACCTAATAATAATTATACTAAGAATGTTATGAAGTAAATAATGATAATTCAGTGTAATAATATTTATATAGTTCTTTAAAATTTTTCAAATTATATTAAAAAGATATTGGGGGGACAAATTTTGAATGTCTTCTTAAATGTGGTTAACTATTTTCCAAATAATAAATTCATAGCAATAGTAAGACCTTCTATCATCCATATGAAACCTATATATTCAGCATTAGCTTGTACTTTTTTCATATATTTTGTTCTGGCCACTCTCTACTTTGTTTTTCTTCTTTTCTCTCTTATTCCCATTTCTATCCTTATATCAACTTCAATATCTTCATTCACCAGTTTTGTTAATATCTCTTCTTTTTTTATGTCTTGAATCACAACCAGATTTACTTTTTAAAAATGTTTACATATTTGGGTCTTGGGGGTTTGAAAATGAGTTCATACTTGATAATGGGTTTGGGACTCAAAAGATATGATATATATAAATTCTTTACAAATAGGTAATATATTACAAATATATAATATAATACAAATATATAATATAAATTCTTTACAAATCTTAGACCATTTTGTATATATCTACTGATTCTATATGATTGCTGTTGTTGCTATTTCTTAGAAGAGAAAATGCACAGGTATATAATTTGTATAGCCAGATTATAATAAAACTAAAGTACTAAAATAAAAAAAATTCATGTTTTATGTAGATAATAATTCACAGAAACAATGCTCAATGAAGGGAGCACAAGCAAAGCAATGCAACTGGAGACTAAATAACCTAATTCTGTACAAATATGTCAAGGAATGAATTAGAGAAATAGCTAATCAACTCAGGAATGAAAATCATAATGATGAGATAACATATAAGCATGTCTTTATTTTCTAAAGTAGCATGGAGAGAATATGTTATATAGCAACAATATTTACCAAATATTTTGAACATCAATGAACTGAACACATAAAATTTTTTAAAAAGACAATAAAGAAACTCAAATAGGTCAAAAAAGAAAATCTAGAAAATTCAAGACAAATGCATCAATTAGAATTTCAAAATTCTGTAGAATTCATAAATAGATCTGAGTGATTTTTTCAGAAAAACCAACAAATAACATTTAACCAATACAAGAAAAAGAGCAGTGCAACAAAAAAAATAATAGTAATAAACTAATGAAAAAGAGAACAAATTATAAAATACTTTTTATACTTTACTTTCCAATTTATATGCCAACAAATGTGAAAATTGAAAATAAATATTGGCATATACATAGATATGGTAGTTAAATTTATAAAACAAGTGGCAGTATTTAATCGTTCACTTTCAATAAAATGAATTCAAATTTTTTGAATGAGCTTAAAAGAAAACAATCAGTTTTCATCAAACTCTAGAACAATTCTAGAATCGATCCCTTAAAAAACTATTAGTAGCTCTGCTATACTAATTGTTCTCAAAAACTCAGCAAGGCTGTAAAATCCAATTTTAAATAAATGTAGATTTTTTTTGTATGTTTTTTTGCAAGGCAAATGGGGTTAAGTGGCTTGCCCAAGGCCATACAGCTAGGTAATTATTAAGTGTCTGAGACCGGATTTGAACTCAGGTACTCCTGACTCCAGGGCTGGTGCTTTATCCACTGTGCCACCTAGCTGCCCCCATAAATGTAGATTTAATGTTTAAAACAAGGAAGAATAAATGAAAGGTGAAAAGCTGTGGACTGATATCATGAAGAATAAATGATTGAAAAAAGTCATATAACTAAGAATTTTTATTCAAATATTTTACAGTAAAATCATCAGAGTTGAGTAATTTTCGAGAAAATTTATTCAATAGGAGTACAATTGATTTAAGTCATATATAAGAATAGTCCAACATTAAGAAAATATGTAGTTTAAACATTTTTTAAAAAACCATCAAAGTCACAATATCTACCTTTTTTAAAATTTTATTTATTTAAGTCAATAAGGTTAAGTGACTTGCCCAAGGTCACACAGCTAAGCAATTATTAAATGCCTGAGGCCGAATTTGAACTCAGGTCCTCCTGACTCTAGGACCAGTGCTCTATCCACTGCACCACCTAGCTGTCATGATATCTAATATATTTTTTAAAAAAGAACTTTTGACAAAGTAATACTTATTCATGTTTAAATCAATGCATCATTTAGGACTAGATGGATTTTTATATAGTATAAAGAGTTGCCAGGGCCGCTAGGTGGCGTAGTGGATAAAGCACCGGCCCTGGAGTACCTGAGTTCAAATCCGGTGTCAGACACTTAATATTTACCTAGCTTTGTGGCCTTGGACAAGCCACTTAACCCAGTTTTCCTTGCCAAAACCTAAAAAAAAAAAAGTATGAAGAGCTGCCAAAAAATGGAAAAGTAGGACAACTTAGAAGGAGGAAGAATTTATTTTGTCACCTGAGTGAGAGAGGAGAACAGGGTCTCTCTAGCACAAGTTGCTCTAACCTGGGCCATGAAGCCACAAATCCACAGAAGGCCAATGCAGGATTGATTCAGTGGCAGCAGAGGTACTTTCCACAGTTCTCAGTCAAAAAATTCAGGAGTGTATTTGGCTTGCGCTGGGTGAAGGACTCTGTTGAATGCCCATAAACAGATTCAACTCACAGTTGCACTAGCACACTTGAGCCCCAGGAGAACAGGGACATAGGTTATAGTTCCAGGGCAGAAAAGATGATTTGTGGTTAATCACAGACCTGAGGACAGTTCTGGAGAGCAGGAAAACAGAACTCCTTAGATTATACCAGCTCAGGAGAATTTTAAACTTACAGACTCCTACAACTAGCTGTAAAACAGCTGCACCAAAAAACCTAAAGTTTGGGAAAATGCCCCCTCCCATCTAAGAGCAGAATTCAACTTCGTCATATAAAATTGAAAGTCAAGAAAAAAGAGTAATACAGGATCAAACATACATGTGTCTAAAGGTAGACAGAAAAGGAAAAAAAAGTTATGTAGCTATGAAATGATTTGATAATTTTGGAAAGAAACTGTCATATCTACTTGATCATTCTCTATTTCATTAAATACCCATCATTCCCATGAAGGATGATTATACTCACTTCTGCTTGTCAGGTGAATCTTGGCTATAACCCTATCTCCTTTGTCCACTGTAATATCATATTCCAAGCATTCTGAACCTTTAATGTAGACTGTTAAATCATGTGTAATCCTGACTGTGCCTCCTTGATATTTGAATTGTTTTGTTCCGGGTACTTGAAATATTTTCTCCTTGGGACAGAAGCTCTGGAATTTGGTTACAATACTCCTGGGAGATTCCATTTTGTGGTCTCTTTCAGGAAGAGATTGGCAGATTCTTTCATTTACTATTTTACATTTTTGTTCTAACATGTTGAGGGAGTTTCACTTGACAATTTGAGGGATGACATCTAGACTTTTTAAAAAAATTATATCTTTTAGATAGTTCATAAATGCTCAAATTATCACTCTTGGATTTATTTTTTTTTTTGTTTAGTAGTTTTTCCAATGGAATATTTCACATACTCTTCTTTTTCTTCATTCTTTTGTTTGATTATTTTTTGATATCTATAGGAATCATTATCTTCCTTTTGCTCAATTCTAATTTTTAATACTTCCTTGAACTCTTAACCCCCCCAGTCAATTTGGCCTCTTTTGGGCCTCTTACCATTTGACATATTCTGTTTTCAGATGTTATTTTTCTTCCATATTTTTGTGCTTCCTTTAACAAGTTGTCAACTTTCTTTTAAAGCTTTCTTTTGTATTAATATCATCTCCTTTCACATTTTTTCCTCTGCTTCTCTAGACTCTTAACAAAAAGTTTGGAGCTCTATCATGATCTGAAACACCATTTTCTTATTTCTGAATTCCAGATCTTCACATTTCCTCTTTATCATTCATTCTCTTTGAGAAGGTAAAGAATTTCTTGTATGTTATACATATGCAGTCATATAAAACATGTTTGCCTATTAGTCAAGCTGTGAAAATGAAAAAAGATCAAAAGATCCCAAGATAAAGAAAGGAAAAAAAATTTAAAGAGGAAATGCAAAGATCTGGAATTCAGAAATGTGAAGACAAAGTTTTAACATCATTTTTTTCATGTAGTTGGGGAAAAATAAAATATTCTATTAAAGATAATTTCATACAAAATTAAGAAATCCAAGAAAACATTTCCACAAATACAAAAATATAGCCAAGGTGTTCACTTTACAGAATTATTATTTTATATAATTTTTGAAATACTAGATAGAACAACAAGATGAGAGCAAAATATTTAAAGAACTAAAGAGAGGCAACAAGCTGACAATGCTACCTGTGGGACTTTTTTGTTTTTCTTCTGCCTATTTCTGGAAATTAAATATTCATTTGAAAATTCAGATGTAAATTGCTGCTCAAAGAAAATACATCTTGCAAATGAATAGAAGGCAAATGGTGAAATTAAGATGAGTGAGATTGACTCCCTACTTGGATTCTTATTAGTAGATGAACTTGAACAATTAATTTAAGTCAATGGAATCAAATGGAAAGAAGAAATGGTCCAATAAACTTTACTTTAGGATCATATTGAGCTACCTGTTGACTTTAAAGCATTGATATATCATCTGTTTTACAGGCTTTTATGTTCTTTTGAAAATTCATCATGTTACCTATTGGTCAGACTGTGTTTTATGCCTCTAATATTATTTATCTGAGACTCCATTTGCTTGACTAATAAATAGGGATAAAACAGGTGGTTTTAAGAATCATACAAGGGCGGCGCCTCCAGCTTCTGGCCCGGCCCGTGTGCCCCTTCGGCCGGCCCATCCCGCTGCGGGCTGCGCAGCGGCCCCAGGCCCCCAACATGATCCATTTCATATTGCTGTTCAGTTGACAAGGGAAATTAAGACTGCAGAAGTGGTATACTACACTCCCCGATAAAGAGAGAAAAAAAGATCACCCGAGAAATTGTACAGATGATTCTGTCTCATGGTCAAAAGATGAGCAGTTTTGTTGACTGGAAGGATCTAAAAATTGTTTATAAAAGATATGCTAGCTTATATTTTTGCTGTGCAGTAGAAAATCAGGACAATGAACTGTTGACGCTAGAGATTGTACATCGTTATGTGGAATTACTAGACAAGTATTTTGGAAATGTCTGTGAACTGGATATTATATTTAATTTCAAAAAGGCATATTTTATCCTTGATGAGTTTATAATTGGAGGAGAAATCCAGGAAACCTCAAAGAAAACTGCTGTCAAGGCTATAGAAGACTCTGATATGTTA
Source organism: Macrotis lagotis (assembly GCF_037893015.1). Taxonomy (NCBI): domain Eukaryota; kingdom Metazoa; phylum Chordata; class Mammalia; order Peramelemorphia; family Peramelidae; genus Macrotis; species Macrotis lagotis. Next base: position 193,433,139 of record NC_133666.1, read on the forward strand.
CAGGAGACAATGGAAGAATATATGAGCAAGCCTGCATTTTAACTGAAAAATCTACTTGGCTGTGTGTCTTAAATCTGCAAAACTTCAGCTGGATATGGTTCTTTTCTGATGTGCCAGAGTCTTATGCCAAAAAATAACTTAAATGGATTTTGCATGTAAACCTTCTTGAATACTTTGGGATACGGTGTTCAACTAGCAAGACTTAAAATTATAGCATATTTGTAACAGGTGCATATGTAAATGCATATATATGTACATATATTAATTATTCTTTGTGCATCTCAACTATGAAACTTAACAACCATCATTCAGTAGACTGCATGTTTTGTTTGTATAATTATTTTTCCAGCAAAATAATAATTTTAAAATATTTTTGAGAGATGAACGATGCTATATTTTTGCTAGTATCCTCAAAGGACAAGTTTGCCATTATTTTGTAAAAAAATATTGCGAATGTACTCCTGCCTATTTTGGACTAAAATAATTTTTTTTCTAAAAAAAAGAATCATACAAGATAATAAATGCAAAGTATTTTAGAAACATTTTGAAAGAAGTGAATGTGAGCAATTATTATCATAAAACTGTGAACTTTTTCTTGTTATGCCAATTAAAAGAAATGGTCTCTATTAAGGTTGGCAGTGTGCTATGCTTTGAGGATATAAAGCTATTTTTGTTTAGTGGCTTCAGTGATGTCCCCCTCTTTGATCTCTTTGGGAAATATTAGTCTTCTTGCTAGATCAAACTATGATATGGAACTGGGTCATAGGTAATGGAAATGTGAATTGGCAGCCAATGCTAACAATAATGTCCAATGTAAACTTTCTGAACAATCTTCTGATCACCTCCCCATCTCTAAGCTAAGAACTCCTGCAGCTACTGCTACTGTCATCTCCAAGACCCATAGCTAGTGTTGCTGTGGCTTACTTCACTTTGGGCTGGACTCTGGCCTAAGTTGTCTTAGACTTGGAAAAGTCCTATTTTTATATTTTGTTGGTTGAGCTAGTTTGGAATTCTATTAGTAACATTACTTTAAAGTTATTTGGGGGTTATCATGTTGCTTTTGCTCTGCCATTTTGACTTTGCCTCAGAGAAAACTTTTATTAATCAATTATCATATGTTGAATGCTGTGCTGAGAGGAGTTTGCTGCTTACAAAGCAAAAAAAAAAAAAAAAGAGTCCTTGCTCTCATGGAACTTTTGTTCTTTTTACAAAAAGAAAACTTAACCTTTAACGTTACCTACATTTCCCACTGTATCCTTCTTACCATCTTTGTAGAGAGTTAGCATTTATAGGAAGAAGAGAAGGAAAAAAAGGTCATCAAAATTAACCAATGTCTTGAAATAGAGTGACATTATTTGCCAAGTACTTTACCTGTGGCCTTCAAGCTCTACAATGAATTGGGGGAATAGTTCTTCTAATAGCTATTCACTGAAATCAAATTTAGTTGTTTTAATTTTGCTGTATTTCATTTTTCATGATCTAGTTGGAAGTGTAGTTTGTTCTTTTGCTTTCATTGTGAACCACTGGAGGTATATTGATTTTCATTGTTCTGTTAACTTCCTTTGAATCTTTTCATTTATCTTTCCATGTCTCTTGTTATTGCCATTGTGTCCAAAAAGCCACTCTAAACATCAGGCTCTTCTGTAAAAATAAGATGAACAAGCCTGGTAGTTCCACATCTATAATTCCAATTTATAGGATTTATAGATTTTAATTTAACATTTAGTTTATGTGAACCACAAGAAAGCACAGAAATGGGCCAAGGGAGAGAAAACAATTCTGCCTGATTATGAGCCAGTGAAGAGCCCAGCATTACAAAATAAAATGTTGTCACTGGAAAGTAAAAGCAATAATAAATTTTTCATTATTGTCTTTAATAGACTTTGGAGAAAACTAGGAATAAGAATTGGTCCTATTTGAAGAGGGAAGCCACAGATGAAAGTATGGTCTCCAGAGAGAGGATAAGTAAGATAAGTAATGATTGCAATGATGCGAACATTCTCATAAAACTCATCTATATAATTTAGATAATTAAAACTTTCTAGACAGAACAGACTTTGGAATCTGCCAAAAATCTTCCCCTCTGGACAGACAGTCATTGATAAAGTTAACATTAAAACTCATATTTCTTATTATCTAGTTCTATGATGCCATTATGCCAAGATTTCTAAGGTCAAATGAGAAAAAAAGCAGCAAATATAATTCCTTTTCCTTCCTCTGCTCCCTATGCTGCTTTTATTCAAATCCTTTCAGAAAAAAATGAGTAAGGTAGAAATGGGGTAAGTTTCCATCAATGGATCTCAGACAAAAGATATGACCCTTAATTTCTTCATGAATATAAATATATGTACACATATTATATGTATATATATATATATATATGACAATTACCTTTCCCCCTTTATGAATAAGAATATAGGGCTGAAATAAAAGAATTGTCTCTAATCAGAAAGGGTCACAATTGAAAGACAAATGAAATAAAGAATTACCAATTATTTAACCTGGGAAGACTAAAAATGGTTGTTTTATGAATCACATGAAATGTGGAATTTTCTCCTCTCTTATAACATACTGCAATTGCTTCCTCCCATTTTTTCCTTTCATTCATTTTTCTAAATGCCTAAGTTTCTTTCCTATTGACTATTCACTTCCACTTTCTCATTTACTTTGAGATTTCTGTATTGAATCCTGTATATATTCCCTAATTACTCCAAGTGAGAGTAATTGCTGAATAGTTCTGATTGTAATTATTAATAATAATGATAATTGCCTTTTACACAGCACTTTTCCTATGTCAGCTAATTTGGTATTCCCAGCAATAATCCAGTAAGGTGGATTCTATTAGTTTTTCCATTTTACAGATGATGGAAATAAAGTTGTAAGAGCTGAAGGGACTTGCCCAAGGTCAGCTCTGTCATGATTTTAAGACATTAAGAGTTCAAGTTTATCCACTTAGACATCGAGCTCTGAACATAAATATCTCTGCAGGCCCCATAGTGACTTAGAAAATCAATTATGGACATTATCTATGTCCTATTATATTGTTAGGTATTTTGTTAAACATTTGTAATGGAATTCAGGCAGCAATTGGGACAGTTACTTCCTAAAATATATACGATTCCACAAGTCTGGCCATTTCCCAGTCAATGGCAGTCTACTTTGTTTTCAATTCTTCCCTATCTTTCTAAGTCTTGCTGTAAATATTTCAATTCAAATGGAGTATAAACTTAGTGATGGAATTTCTCAGCTAAAGAGTGTGAAAATTTTAGTGGTTTAATTTCCATTATTATGGTTTCTTTCCCACAAACTGTCATGTTATTTCAAAGCTCCTCCGCTTTGTCAATGTTATATCTTTCCTATGGACACATGTACTTTGGAATAGGTTGCACCTTTACTTTAGAGTGTAATTCATCTGGGAGCACATTGTCTCTGTCATTTTGCAATTATAAAAATCCACTGAGTAGCACAGTTGGTTTAGCTTCTTGAATTACATTCTTGTAATGAATCATCTCTGAAAACATGTGCAATTAAATCAACATTTTCACATGATGCCTATTAACAAAAATGTCTTCATTAATAAAATAGAGTTCTTCAAAAGAATTTATTTTATGTGACAACCATAACAATTCACATTAAACTCAGTATCATTACTAGGAAAATGTTCCTTCTATGAAGGAGAAATATAAACAATAGCATAACAATAAATAGTAAAAATAAATAGGTGGTACATAAATAGAAAGCTCCAAATTATAAAATGTTAAGTTCTTGAAAACAGATGATGATTCCCCAGAATCAAATTTCCTTTCATTAGAGGAATGGCAACTTCTATTGTGATAAAAATCACTGAATTAATACTAATGATTTTTTCTTTTTGTAGAAATAATTCTTTCTAATGTTTGCTTAATTTTAGGAAGCAGTCAATAATTTGAAGAACTGAAAGTCCTTTTTTTTCTTCCTCAGTCTCTGAGTTTTCTGGTTAGTTTACTCATGAACAGGAAAACCCTCCTGATCTCTACTCGCACAATCTCCCAGGCACAGTGGCTATACACCTTTCCTTGCAGGTACTGGTTTATTCTTTGGAAATAGCTCTTCAAGGCCAACCTGAGGTTCTCACTCTCCAAGAAAGGCTCTTCCCACTCCCCCTCTTGCCCAAGACACTTCTCCAGCTGTTGCAGCTGCTGATCCAGTCCAATGAACAGTTGCATGAGCTGAGTCTGATTCCAAGCAGCAGGAACAGATTTCAGACTTAAGATGGTGAAGATCTGTTGGAGCATCTCATGCACAATGACTGTGGCATTCCCCCTCTGGAGTTGGCTTCCTTCCATGACTTCCTTTGGGAAGTTAAAGCTGGTCCTGTCCTTCCAACATGTCACCAGGGGAAATGTGCTCATTTGGTATAGAAGTAAAAAGTCTTCCTGCAGTCCTTGAGTCAGGTCACATCCTAGAGAGCATAGGGAGCTGGAGCAGAGCAGCACCAGGGCAACTGGCAACAAGGTCCAGGAGGTCATGGTGATGCTGATGGATGGTTTGGGTTTAGCTGAGCTGGGAGATCAGTGAGTCTTTGTCTCAGTGCCTTGTATATCTGCTCTCTGGGTTGTTTTCTCTTAAATAGTGCTAAATGTAATTTTCATTACTAAAATTGGAATTTCCACTGTCTTTAAGTTACTTTCCCTTTTTTATCTTAAAACAACCCCATCTTTAAAATTTTTGTGAAACTGCAACCAAATCTTGTCTTATAGAGAATATACAGATTAAGTTATTTGAGGTGAGGCAGCCTATTTTACTTAATTTTTTTTCTCATTCCCTTGTAAGACACATATTGTCATTTACAAAATGCTTTTAATTTTATTCCTAAAATATTTTCCAATACAATCCTCTCCCTACTACATCCATTGTCATCATTTGTGTTTAGATCCTCATCTTTTTTCTTCCTTTGATTTCAAGGATATTCCTTTTTCCACTTCATTCCATGACCACCCCCTTATCTGTATACCAGTTATTCAGACTAAAAACCTTATTTTGTTGAGCTTAACTCTTTCATTCTGATAATCCCACCCCTGTGACCTAGTCTTCCTGATAAATGGTTGCCTTTCATAATCCATTACATAAGTCTTCCTACAGTCATACTTGATTTCATTGTGCTGCTATCTTGTAGTTAGTCAAATGAAGAACTCTGTGGCCTGCCTTCTTCACCTCCTTCTTTCCAAATTTGAGAGCTTATTCTGGTTATCTCTGTTATGTTTTTGAAAATGTATGCCAATCTATTCCTCTAAGACTTTCTTGAACAAACTTGCAATTTTGATAAAAAATAATATTTCATCTGTTCTCTAATTATATTGTATATATATGTGTGTGTGTGTGTGTGTGTGTGTATGTCCTATTTTAACATTGGTTTTTCTTTAAATTTTCAATTTCATATTCCTTCCCTTTTCCCTCCCATCCTCACCTTGGCCTGCTCTGATACACTAACCAATTTGATATAAGTTATACCTGAGAAATCATGTCAAATATTTTCAAGTAAGTCATTTTGTGAAAGAAAACTAAAAAAATGAACAGAATCACAAAATAGTACGCTTAAGTATAAATTCAGGCAAAAATCATTCTTTCTCTGGAGGAAAATAGCATGTTGAAGTTGTCTCAGATAATTGTATTATTGAGAATAACTAAGTTATCCATGATTCTTCATTGTATAACATTGTTTTTTGTGATGTACAGTGTCTTCCTGTTTTTGCTCACTTCACTTTGCTTCATTTTATCTAAGTCTTTCCAGGTTTTCCTGAAATCATCACTTCTTATAGCAAAATAATAGTTCATGACAATCATATACTACAACTTATTGTGCCCTTTTCCAATTGATGGGCATACCCTCTATTCCCAATTTTTAGCTACCACAAAAAGCTGAAAATAAAAAATTCTGTACATGTAAGTCTTTCCCCTTTTATGATCTTTTGAAATATATATCTAGCAGTTGTATAACTGCTTCATAGGACATACACAGCTTTATATCTCTTTGAGCATAGTTCCAATAGCTTCCCAGAATAGGTAGATCAGTTTATAACAAGACAAACAGTGTATTATACACTTCTAACATTTCAAAAGACAATACTCCTCCCTGGTGACAGCTCCCTAGATGTTTTGTCACCTATTAATAGAATATAAGATCCTAAATTAGTGTCAGGGTCTTTTTTTTCCCTTTTTTTGGTTTCTGCAGGGCAGTGGGGTTGGGGTGGCTTGCATGTCACACAGCTGGGTGATGGTTGGGTGTATGGGGCCGGATATGGGCTCAGGTGCTCCTGGTTCCAGGGCTGGTGCTCCACTGTGCCACCTGGCCATACCTACAATTATTACTATTATTTTTTAAGTTTAATTTTAATTTTTTTATCTCCCCTTTACTTTATTGCTCAAGCAAATCTATATTTTTGGGGGGATAGAGTATTTAGTTTACTCTTAAACAAGAATATTTTATTAATGTATAAAAAACATTATTTGTACAAAATGAGAATAAATAAATATTAAATTAAGAACTCGAAAAAAACCCCAGTGAGAATAAGTTACCTTCTCCGTATCTTAATTCCAATAGGAATTAGGTGTTAAATATAGATCAATTACTGCAGAATTCATAAAGAAAAAAATAGGGAAGTGGCCTCACAAGGCAAAATCTTGATCAATGAACTCCAGAGATTGCTAATCCTTAAAGTGGTCTTTAAATTTAACCTCTTAAACCTACATTCAACTCTTAACCTCATCATCTAGGTTCTTGCACAGTAAGTAGAAATTAAACTGCATTCTCATACCTTCAATCATCTTCAAATCCCTGGCTCAAATAGTGATTAAATAGCATTACCACAGGGAATGAAATTCAGTTTGCAATAGGGTTATTCTGAGAATAGTTTGTGCCACAGTGGGCCCCTTCTCTAAGATAATGCTTTGTCTCCATACACAACATTCAGGTCAATGAGAAGGGGTAGGTGTGCCCCTAGAGACAACTGGCTCCCAGGAGGTGTGAGGATAAGCCTGTTTTGGCTCAAATGCATGGACTCATAATTGAGATTGTACTATTAAAGAGCAAGAACACAATCATCTAGATGACAAGTGCTTTCAAATTAAGCAAAAATAAAAATTATCATTGTCCTTACAGAAAAATAAAGGCACTATCCTTTAAAGCAGCATAAAAATTAACCAATGAAAACATATTGCCTTATCCTGTAGAACATCCAGTTTCAAAAAGAAAATTTTATGAAATTGCAAAGAGACAAAAACATTTAGCTGAACTCATTGAATTAAATCTATTAATACATCAAAATTTGTGTAAGTTTGAGGATTCAAAGATTACACAGGAATTATTTCTAAAGTTTCTCCTTGATCCAATATTTTCATTCCAGAATGAGAAAGAAGCTTCCTGTGAAGTCATATTGGCGAGACTGCATTTCCAGAGAGCTTCAATTATGATGTCAGTTCTTACTCTCATCATTAAATAGAGTAACTTAGGGACTCCTGACTCATGGATTCTCCTTTGACACTTGCTTTCTGAAGAGAAACTGAGAGTTCTGTTACTGTATTGGGGTAGCCACAGAAATAACCTAACTTGGCATTTCCCTAGTTAGTGATAGTGTAGCTGTGTGTGAATTTCTGGACGTTTCAGATTCAGAGAATCCCCCAGCTAGTGATCCAGCCCCCCAGATCTTTTACTTGCCAGGATTTTCTTACATCATGTCCGTTTAGTTTGGTTTTCTTGTTACCCTGAATTGCTGAGCTTACTGCACTGGGGTTACATGAGCTAAATATTCTTCATTGACAAGAGGGGAAAAGACTTACTTTACTTTTGTTTTCAGTGTTTGCAGTGATTTGACTTTCCTTTTATTTTTTCACAACCCTTTTACCCTCAAGAAATTTTTTATCTAAAGAAAACAGAATTCTGATGCTTTAAACACCTCATAAATTCCACAGTAGTATATCTTTTATTTGAATTCATTTGAATATCCTCAAGAAAGGGCAGAAGTTATTCTGTTTTTTGTTAATGGTATCACTGTCATCCTTAGTTCATTTTGGAATCATTTGTGATTCCTTTTTCTGTCACCCTGCTCATGTAGTTCATTCACCAGCTCTTTGTTGACTTCTACAATGTGCCTACAATTAAGTTTGTCTCACATTCCATAACCTTTCTATTCAGATACAGATCTCTTTTTGCTAAAGGTATTCTAATTGTTTCCTATATTCTCTTCCTGTGCCCAGGTTATCCTCTGCCCAGTCTCTCCTCTTGAAAACAGTTTGAATAATCTTAGATGATGCCAATATGGACTCTCTTACTTGAATGCTTCGCTTTGGCTCCCTATAACCAACCCTGGGGCAAAAGAATATTATTTGGAGATAGAAAGGCTTGGGTGTAAATACTAGCTCTTGAATTTGCTAACCATAAGAATTGTCTCTTGTTGTCACAGAGTTGAAGACTCTATTAAATAATGTGTATAAAGAGCATCACAAACCAGGATATTCTGAAGACTGCTCATGCATTCAGTTTTCATCGCAGTTCTGAATATTTCAGATAGATAAAAATTATAGATGATGGCTTGTTTCATTGCTTTGTTAATTGTCTAGGTGTATTAAAGAAATAGATGGCTAATCCAGTTTAAATTTTAAAATATTCTGTGTCTTTTGGGAGAGCTGATTGTTGCCATTTCCTGCTTGTAACAGTTTTCTGTAAGTTATTATGTGAGTGCCATTATATAAGCTATTACATGAGAGTCACTGTGGCATATCATCTAGGATGTTAGATTTGGACCTAAAAGATTTGAATCCAATCCCACATGAGACAATTATTAGTTATATCCAGAGTAAATTACTAAGGCTCTCATACCTTCCCCTTTTAAAATGGACCTAATAATATTTATACTAACTACATTAGGTAGCAAATAACAATTATATAATTTTAGTACTATGTAAACAGTGTTTAACTTTTTTAATTATTAGAAGGAAATATTTTGTTACAAACTTTAAAGAGTTTCTTAAATGTGATTAACTATCTTCCAAAAAAAGAAATTCATGGAAACAAGGCCCTATAGATCATATTCCTCCTATGTATTGAGTCTTACCTTGTATTTCTTTCCATATACTTTATGTTCTAGTCACCCTAGCCTTCATTTTTCTTCTCTTCTGTCTTTTTCCCATTTGTATACTTATATCATGCTCAATATTTCATTGAACATAGACATTAAAATCCCTTCTTTCTTACAATTCTGGAATTGCAACCAAATTTACTTTTAAAGAGTGTTTATTGATTGAGGTTTTGGGGGATTAGAAAAGGAGTTCATATATTTGTAGATTATAATTTACACAAGAAGTAATCAATGAAGGGAAAAGAAGGAAAAGCAATTGAACTGTAGACTAAACAATATAATTCTAAACACATATGCTAAAAAACAAATTAAAGAAATAGTTAATAAATTGATGAAAGACAGTCATAATGATAACACACCAGCTTATCTTTAATTTTCTAAAGAAGTGCTTAGAGAATACATTTTATAGCAAAAACATTGCCAGAACATTGTGAACAACAATGAATGAACAAATATTTTTCTTTTTCTTTTTTCTTTTTTTTATATTTTGTTGTCTAATTATTTATAATAGTAGTTTCTACCTATCATTTTTGGTGAGGCTTTGAATTTTACACTTTTTCCCCACCGTCCCTTCCCTTCTCCCCACCCTCCCCAGAACACAGTCTGATAATCTTTACATTGTCTCCATGCTATACATTGGTCAAAATTGAATGTTGAGAGAGAGAAATCATATCCATGAGAAGAAAATAAAATATTAGAGATAGTAAAAATGTGTAGTACATAAGACACTTTTAAACAAAATTGAAGGCAATAGACTTTGGTCTTTGTTTAAACTCCTCACTTCTTTCTCTGGATACCCTTGTCCCTGATTATTGAATTGATAAAATGAACAAGTCCATTAAGGTTGATACCTTGATCATCACGCCCATGTTGCTGTTAGGGTGTACAATATTCTTCTGGCTCTGATCCTCTTGCCCAACATAAGTTCATGCAAGTCTTTGCAGGCTTCTCTGAAATCCCATCTGTCTTGCTTTCTAAGAGAACAAAAGTGTTCCATAACATACATATACCATAATTTGTTCAGTCATTCCCCAATTGATGGACATTCACTCAATTTCCAATTCTTTGCTACTACAAACAGGGCTGCTATGAATATTTTCTGAACACATGCAATAAAACAATCACAAACAGGACAGAAGAAAATCTAGAAAATTCAAGAAAAAACGCACAAATTAGAATCATAACATTCTATAGAACTAAGAGCAACTTTATTGGAAAAAAACTAAGAAATTGAATATATGTTTACTCAACACAGTTAAAAAGACAAATGTGCCAAAAATCAACCAAAAAAATTATAAAATAAGGAAGAATAAAAAAATATAAAATAACTGTTATATTTTAGACTTTTCTGGACTCTCCCACTCTTCAGACAATTTTAAATAGAGCCTCCAAAGAAATTCTGGAACAGTAGGTCCCACAAAAGCATGGAGTGAAATAATGTTTCATCTCAGGTAAATGTAGAAGTGCAGGAAGGAAACGTCTGTGTCACCAGAGTAAGAAGGGAGAAAATAGAGTCTCTCTTGCACAAGGTGCTTTAGCCAGGACCATGAAGCAACAAATCCACAGCAGGTTTATGGGGGGTTGACTCAGTAGCTACAGGGACAGCTTCCACAGCTCTCTGCCCAAAGATTGTAAGGAGCTTGGATAACTTGCCACAAGGAGACTAGAGGGGTCTATTTGGTTGACAGTGGTGAAACACTTTGTTGCATACCCCCAAATAGATTCAGGTGACAGTTGAACTAGCACACCAGAGTTGGTTTCCTGCCCTAAGATGGCTGGGGGTATTCAGTGCTAGCTTCGTGTTTCCTCCACTATGCTGCTCTCTCACCTGAGGGCAAAAGACCTTTTCCAGCCAATCTTCCAAGTTGTGTTGGAGTGGAAAATTGTTTCAGTTCCTCCTTTGGTGGGTTCTGCCACACACAGATTTGTTTTGCAACTTTATTTAAAGATATTTCGAGAAGTTTGGGGGAAAACTTGGGCAAATCCCTACCTTTTTTCTGACATCTTGGTACCACTCCCGATTCTAAAATACTTATAATAAAAATGCTATCTATCTCAACAGAAAAAAAAACTAACGAAGTAAAATGAAAATTGGTACCAACCTTTAAAATATTATTTCATTTTTTTCAACAATCCATATAAATAATATTTTAAATTCTATTTCAGCAAGATAATGAGATCCAAATTTTTCTCCCTCATTCCATCCTTTCTCCCTTTCTGAAAGTAGTATATAGCTGCATATAGTGTATACATGTGTTATCATCTGAAAACTGACTGTTCATATCATCTGATTATTTATCAACTGAGAAATGACTTGTATTCTTAAAAATTTGATTCAGTTTTCTAAATAGCTGAGAAATGCAGCCTAGATCAGAAAATATTGCTATTAGAATAATTTTCCAGCATTCTGTTTTACTTCCTATCTTGATTGCATTAGTTTTGTTTATGTAAAAGCATTTTAGTTTACTATAATCAAATTTATCTGTTTTATATTTTTGTCATGCTTTCTATCTATTCTTTGAACTTGATTTCTTCCCTTACTTATCTGACATGTGGACTATTCCCTGCTCATTTAATTTGCTTATGGCATCACCATTTATGCCTAAATCATACACTTATTTTGACCTCATTTTGGTACATGGTGTGAAGTGAGGTGTTGGATTAAACCTAGTTTTCTTTTCCATTTTTCCCAACAGTTCTTGTCTGAGTTCTAATCACAAAAGCTGTGCAAAGCAATTTTTTGAAACTGGAAAATATTTTAATTGAAGGTAGAACCATATAGCAGAACACAATTTAGATGATTCCAATCTTAGATTTTTAGGGGTTTTTTTTGCAAGGCAATGGAGTTTAAGTGGCTTGCCCAAGGCCACACAGCTAGGTAATTGTTAAGTTTTTGAGGCCAGAACTGAACTCAGGTACTCCTGACTCCAGCACCAGTGTTCTATCCACTATGCCACCAGGCTGCACCAAGATGATTGCAATCTTGTTGACAACATCTAAAACATCATAGTAAATTGGACATTAATCTATTTCTTTCCAATGGTGTATTGATCTTAGCCACACCAATGTCTTCTTTACTGCCTGTTTGATCTGATGCTTTCCACTTCGACCTTTACAATGATTACTTGGGTGTTCTTGTCCTCAGTCTAGTTCAAAATTGATTCAGTGGATACAAGAAAGTTAATGGTGACATAGTTATCAAGTTTGCTTCTCCAAAGGTCACTTTTCCAAAGCCTAAGATGCCTAAAAAACCATTGTGAGGATACTTCCCACCAAGATGGTGGAGACAAGCCAGACACTATATTCAGATCTCCTGGCTTTCTCTCAGAACTAATAAACCACTTAACAAAATTTTGATCAACAAAACCCAGAAAAAGAAGCTAAGAGAAGAACATCTACCAACACAGTCTGTCTGAGGGGAATGTGGGTCAGCTGTAGGCAGAGAGCAGAGTCAGTCCAGGCACTGTGGGGTGAAGCCAGAGGATCAACCCAGGCTGCAGAGGCTTTGACTGTGGGAACAGAAGTCTGGGGAGTCCCAGCAGGGTTAGAGGGTGAGTTCCAGCACAGTGTGTGTGTGGCTGGACATTGATCTGCTCAGCTCAGCTGGTCTGGAGGACTGGGTTCCATTCTTACAGCTTCCCAGAACAAGCAAAGTAACAGTCTCACCCTACCCCCCAGGGCCAGGCTTGGGGAGCAAAGCTCTCTCAGCTGAATAGGGAGATTAACTACCTCACCCCAGGGCCCAGCCCACACTGTTCAAGGGTAACAGTATCCAGCTGTGCCCCCCACCCACACCAGGCCTAGGGAGAAGGCTTCAAATCAAGGTCACAAACACTCAAGACAGCAACCAGTACCTCCTACAGGCTGGCCCACTTGAAGTTACTAAGCCCATTGAGCAAAACCTCTAAGATTCTCAACACCAAAGATCTGTGACCCAGCACCCCCTCCAACACAAGGTCTTAGGAAAATGAAGAAAGGACAGCATAAAGGGGGAGGGGGTCGTTGAAAGCTACCTTGAAGTGAAAGATCCTTACCCAGAGAGAGCTAGACTTCTGAGGAGAATATGAATCGATCACCAGCCCAGGAAGAGATCCTGGAAGAGATCAGGAAGGAGTTTAAAAATCAAGTGGAAAAATTGGGAAAATAAAAACAAAAGAAAATAAACTCATTGAAAGATGCATTTAACTTCTTGCAACAAGAAAACATCCTTGGAAAATACAATTGGGCAAATTCAAAAAGAAAATAATTCTTTCAAAACCTCACTTGAGGGGCAGCTAGGTGGCATAGTGGAAAGAGCACTGTGGCCCTGGGGTCAGTAGTACCTGAGTTCAAATTCAGCCTCAGCCACATAATAATTACCTAGCTGTGTGGCCATGGGCAAGCCACTTAACCCCATTTGCCTTGAAAAAACTAAAAAAAAACCTCACTTGATCAAATGGAAAACTTTCAAAAGTAGAATTGAACAATTGGATAAGGAGTTACAAAAAGTAAATTCTTCTCTTAAAAAAAGAATGGAGTCTGTGGACACTAATAACTTCATGAGAACAATAATCACTAAACAAAATCAAAAAATTCAAAAAAAGTAGAAGAAAATGTAAAATACCTCATAGGCAAAACCACTGACCTTGAAAATAGATTCAGGAGAGACAACGTAAGAATCACTGGGCTCTCTGAAAACCTTGAAAAGAAGAAAGTATTGACTCAATATTACAGGATCTAATGATGTACAATTGTCCTGATATCATGGAACCAGAGGGCAAAATAGATACTGAAAGAATACATCAATTCCCCATGGAAAGGAATTCCCAAATGAAAATACTAAGGAATATTGTGGCCAAATAGTAGTATTATCAGATAAAAGAGAAAATCCTGCAAGCAGCCAGAAAGAAATAATTTAGATACCAAGAAGCCACAGTAAAGATCACACAGGGTCTGGCTGCATCAACATTAAGGGATAGAAGGACCTAGAATGCATTAGGCAAAAGAAAAAAAAACTAGAAATACAGTCAAGAATTCACTATCTGGCGAAATTGAGCCTTCTCCATGGGAAAAGATGAACATTTAATGAAATAAGAAACTTCCAACTTCTCCTGATGAAATGACCAGAACAAAACAGAAAATTTGGACATCAAATAGGAGACTCAAGAGACATGTGGGAAAAAAAGGTTAAAAAAAGAGTAAAGAAAGAAAAAAACCTGCTATCTATCCAAGAAGATGAAACTGGCTATATCCCAACCAGAAAGATTCTCATAACTTTCAAGAATTGTAAATCTATTAAAGAGAATATACTTAGCCAGAAGTAATGGACACTAATGAGTTATCCATAACTCTGAGAGAATGATTTAAAAACAATATCTCCTTAAAAAGTGGGAACAATAAAGAGATGGGAGGATGGAGGAGATTGAATGGAGGTAAATCACATTACATAAAGAGGTACAAGGGACCAATTGCAATAGAGGGGAAGAAAGGAGGAGGTGAGAACCACCTGAATCTTACTTTCATCAGATTAGACTTAAAGTTAACAAACACTCAGTTAAGTTAAGAAATGTATCTTACCTTTCAAGAATTAAGAGGGAAAAGAAAGAGGCATGAAGAAAAGAGGAACTAACAGAAGGAAGGGAAGGAAGGAGGGGCAAAGTGAAATGGGAAAGAAAGGGGAGGGGAATTGGATGTAAGGGGACAAATACACTGAAGATATTGGTATTCAGAAACAAAATACTGTGGAATACGGATAAAGTGAAAAAAGGGGAAAAAGACAAACAGGGGGAAGATAGCATGGAGGTCAATAAAGAGTTAGTAATTATAACTTTGAATGTGAATGAGATGAACTCTCCCATAAAACATAAATTAATAGCAGACTGGATTAAAAACCAGAGTCCTACAATATGTTGCTTACAAAAAAACTCATCTGAAGCAGAGAGATATATATAGAGTAAAGGTAAAATGTTAGGACAGAATATATTTTGCTTCAACTGAAGTGTAAAAGGCAGGTGTAGCAATCCTTATCTCAGACAAAGCAGGGGCAAAAATAGATCTCATTAAAAGAGATGAAGAAGGAAACTATATCCTCTTAAAAGGTACCATAGACAATGAAACGATTTCAATACTAAACATGTATGCACCAAGTGGTATAGCAACCAAATTCTTAGAGGAGATGTTAAATGAGTAACAAGAAGACATAGGCAGCAGACCTCTACTGTGGGAGATCCCAACCTCTTGCTCTCAGATTTAGATAAATCTAACCATAAAATAAACAAGAAGGAAGTTAAGGAGGTAAACAGATTGTTAAAAAACCTAGACGTGATAGACGTTTGGAGATAGTTGAATGGGGATAGAAAAGAATATGTGTTTTTTTTTTTACAGCAGTGCATGGCACACAAAAATTGACCATGTACCAAGACATAAAAATTTAATAATCAAATGCAGAAAGGCAAAAATAGTGAATACATCCTTCTCAGTTTATAATGCAATAAAAATAACATGCAATAATGGGTCAGGGAGAGATA